>NC_138663.1:28253970-28271470 GCF_964273445.1 Streptopelia decaocto
TTGTGAAGAAGGTAAACAATATTTCTTGTGAAAGAAGTGCCATTTCTGTGGCTAAATGAAGGAAATATTTATTACATTTAATGAAACTAAAAAAAAATAAATGTTTTGCTAGTTTTTGGTCATCAAATGTGCTTAATTATTAAAATAATGAGACTCCAGAAGTAAACTGCAAGGAAAAAGTAAAAAATTCTTTTGTACGTTGTTGTGACAGAAAGAATAATCTGCTTTACCTCTAAGGCCAGTGGGACTTCTAATGAGTAATAACCCCAGCTAATGACTTCAGACTTTGTGTTTATTCGTCTAGATAACAGCTATTGTTTGCTAAGTATAGTATAGTAGCATAATTAACTCAAACAACAGATTGGGATTTTGTAAGTCTATAAACACAAATGTTTCTAACTTACAGGGATAAAAAAAATATCAGATACAAGATCAGTGTCAAAAAAAGTGAACAATAGTCTAACAGATTTTTGTAGTTTTCCTTTGGAACCAGTGCACAAGAAAGTTACTTGTACAGGATTTCAAGCATGCGTGGCATTCTTCTTTGACTTCATAGGATTATATTTAGATACTAATAAAGAACTTCGTTTTTCATCATGCACTCATTTTTTCATTTAGCAAAGACATTTCCAAAGTACTTTGTTTTAATATCTTTTTTCCAAAGGTGAAGACAGAAGTTTTAATTTCAAACAAAGCAAATACATAAGTTTAAGAGACCAGTGGTACCTATTTTGATTTTTTAAGATTAATTATTTATCTAAAGCTTTCAGGAATAAACCTGATACATCAGCCATTAGCTGCAATACGTGTAACTTGCTGCATTCACAATTAACACATCAGCCTTTGCCCATAGTGGTTTACAGTGGAAAACGAGAAAATGTGTCACATGTTAACTAGCTTAGAAAGTAAGGTGGTATTGCTGTGTTTTATGCTAGTAATTGCCAGTATTAAGATCAATCCTTGAATAAAATGTTACATGAGCAGTATCTCACTCTAAAAAAATTAAACAAATATCCTGGAAGTTCACCCAACCATCTTTACATCCCCACCACTGGCAAAATATGTAAATAAACAAAATCGGTGAGCCTTATAACGTGACCTGAAGGTGAACAACCTTGTGCTTGTGAGATCAGCAGGGGAGTGAATTAAGGGTCCAATAAACCATCACTAAGAACACATTGCTTCCTATTCCCTGTAGTCTGAAGCTAGAAACTGTAAACAGAAAGTGCCCCAGCAGAACCAGCTTGTAACTACTCATCCCTGAACAGTTCTCCAGTGCCCTGTGAAATGCGCAAACGTGCCTGACAGTGCTGCAGGTCTGGAGAAGACACAAACCACTTAGTAGAGTTCTGATCAATCTGAGAGGCAGAAATATGTGCAGTGGCTGCCCAAGCAGCTCGCCGTCTTGTTTCAGCTGAAGAGCTCTGGGGGCTCTACAAGCTTTGCTTTCTCTGCCATGTCACTTCAGACTTCAGGAACTGAAGATACGTGAATGGTTTGGACAAGCAAACGTGGTGCCAAATCTGTATTCATAGCAAATCATGCTACAGTACACCAGCTACTATTTCATCATGACGGATTCTCTAAGCAGATAAGGGTAAGCAGACCAAAATACTAAAGGAAGGCCTCTCCAAAATATTTTACACATAGTTTCCCAGTTTGTGAATAGAGAGCAGCCTTGGAGGCAAAACTATTCCAGCCTAGAACCTCTGTGGCTGAGTCAGTAAGGCACTCTGTGTAAGGTGATGAGCCCTGCTGGGAGGGCTGGTTAGGACCAGCTCCATATGCTGGAAGACAGGGCACGTTGCATCAAACGCAGCACAGAGCAAACCCGGCTGTGTGGCTGCCAGCCTGGAGCTGGCTCCCATCCAGAGAGCTTGGAGCATGGGGAGAGAAGCTTGGGTCTGTATGCACCCATCTGGATAGACATTTCCCTAAATCCTCATTTTCAAGTTAAAAGTAAGAGCCTGCCGGGTTTTGAAATTATACTAATTTTCCGAATGGCCTCAAATGTCTGAAAATACTGGGACTGGTAAGACATGACTGAAGTAAAACAATTTTCCCTGCCTTTCTCTCTGATGTTTTGTGTTTTACTCATAAATTGCAATGACAAAAATGGATACATTTTTAGGTTTTTTGGGGAACTCCAACAATAACAAATAAGTTTCTTAAGGAAAAAATAAAAAGGATGAAATGGCATGTAATAAAACATAACTGAGTTTCTCAGGAAGTCCACATAGAGACAACTGTTACTATTATGAAAGAAAACATCATGCAAAGTATTTATATAAAAATGCAAACCAGAATCTTTACACCTCTACAAATATTGTTAGGAAAATAAAAGCTTTTCCTCCAAAATCTTCCAGGGAAACAGCTAATTTCACCTCTAGGCTATGTTTACTTATTTTCACCCATTGTGCTACTTAAAATGTGTCTTTCTAATTCTTTCAGAAGCAAAACTCGTCTTTGGAAGTGCCTACAGAAGAGTCTTCTCAGAGGGAAGTCTTCCCAACAACACTTTTCAACAGAATGGGCCTCTGTCTAAAGGACATTCTCCAGGATCCTGAAATACATCTGTTACAATGGTGAGCTTAGCTCTTCCTGCTAGCTGACCACTAATCATTTTATTTCTGTAAAAAAGCAAGTAAGATTTTTTTTTATACATTCGTCTTTCATTTTTGCATTTCATTTTACATTTTATCATTCTGCTATGGCTTTTTAATCAGAAAACCACCAGCTTTATTTTTAAATTCCAAACTACCATTGCTGGTTGTTGGAAATGGCAAGCATTTAAAACAGCACAAATGAATTAGTTTTCTGGAGTTCTATCAATGTGATTATTTTAAAGTCATAGAAAAAATATTTCATCATAGTGGATTAATTTCTGATATTCACTAGACAAAGTAATATCAGATACCTTCAAGAACTATGATGTTACTTTGATCTAGTCTGGTTGTACCCACACTGCATTTTCAAAACTCTCCTACAGCCATTGCTAGGACCAGACTATTGGTGTGGTAGAAGAAGGAGCTCAGAAATGTGCTTTATCCTTTGCTGGAGAATGCTTGGTGCCTCAATAGCCAAGAAAGCAGCAGCCACCAGAATGGCTGCAAATTAACCAGTTAGGCAGAAAGTGGGATGGCTGGGCAATGTGCCACTCTTGTGTTTGTCTTTCAACTGCTTAAGACTCATCATCTCTAAGATAAAAATTATGCCCAAACCTCTACCCAATATATGCATGTGGTCCTTTTTTAATCAGACGTTCCCTCAATACATTTCCTGATAACTGAAGATTTCTAAGTTACTTCTTGTTATATAAATGTGTGGGAAGAATGAGACCCTTCAGACTGCCCCAGTGAATCCAATGGAGGAGTCCATATAGACTTTTGCAGAATGGACAAAAGATCAAGCAGAATTATTGCTCAGTTGCCATCAAATGCAGTTTAGCTATTGATTTCAATGAGGTCTGAATTTCACCCCTCAGAACTTTACATACTCGTAAGTACAATTTTCAATGAAAACTGTTAGATGCTTGTTTAGCAGGATCAGGGCTACTTCTTTAACCAGAAGTTATGATTGGAACCAACAATCTTCTTCCTCCAATGCATTGGTTCTTGATGACGTTAATGCCTAGTTTGACAACCTCACAGCTTGGATCCTCCATAGTATATTTTTTTAGCTAAAAAAAACCTTTTGACAATATCTCTTCATCCGCATGCTAATAGAGTTTCCTTAAAATCAGTGTCATGAATACAGTTATTTCTGCTGGAGCTGATACCACCGGTTCACAGCTGTCTGAAGATCTGTTCATGCATTTTACACAGGTTGTTGAATATGAACAACTCATGGACACATAGTATTCTCACATATCACTCTATAATGTATTCATAAACAATATTCCTATACTGAAACTATAGTCTTCATAAATGGCATCTATTTTCAGGGAAAAATATGTTGAGAAAAATTCTACAGGGTTACCTTGAAACAATACACTTATTGCTTCCACTTCCTCCCCCTTTCAGTAGGAATTCTTTTTCCAACACAGTGTTTCATGCCTCAACTGTGGAATTTTCTAGGAGAAACCCAGATTAGTTTTACTCTGTAGATTATATTATATGCTACCAGATAAAGCAGTGTATCCATTGTCTGTCTGTCCTCATGAGGTTTTCTGGAGTCTTTTCCCGACCATAAATATGAACAAACCAGACTGTAGTCTCTGATGATCCTAGCCCATTTTGCAGCCATTTGGTATCTGCTTATTACGCATCTACTTCAAATACTCAGCCTCACCATACACCTCCGATTTCCCTTAGTGGCTGGTGCCTTCCTCTCATACAGGGGTTTCTTCCTGGGCTCATGTTGTTCTATAGTTTTCCTTCTTAGCCTTGAGGCCAACCTGGACAGTCAGAAAAGACAAGGTAAGGTACCTTTTACTTAGCTGATTCATTGCACATCTTTATCAGGTAGGAAAGTCTAAATCAATCTGATATTTCTTCAGAAAAAAAAAAAAAAAAAGATAAAATCTTAGATGTGAATTGTCAAATTCATTCTGTCTGGATGGATGTCTGAGTTATAATAAGAAGTGGAAAATGTGTAGTCAGAACAATGAAGAAAACCACATTAAGCAAAAATGAATAAGGTGCCAAGGGTCTTACATAAGGGCAAATCATAACCAGTGCTCAAAGTGCAATGAATGGAGATATTGAGTAATAGGAAGATAAAGATCTAAATACAGATATTTAACCTCTGAAGGCCTTCAAGGGGCTTGTTCTATAGAAGCTAGATTATAGCTATATAAAGCTTAGACATAAATGAACTCTGGCACTATCAGAGGGGGTTTATTTTTTTTTTTAGGTTAAGTAATTTTTGTGAATTCTAGTGAAAAATGATGTCAGCTCAGCAGTCAGAGGAAGGGAGGGGAATGGAATGAATGAGGCCGTCATCTTTCCAAGACTGTTAGAAAAAAGCTGCATTGAGGTTAATGTCTCAAAAACTGAGGTTATAGTATTTCAGAGAGTAATTCCAAGGACCTTTATAAGAGGAGAAACTTTTGCCCTCACAGAATAGTGAGATGCATCAAACATCCCAGATATTAAGCTAGTGGCTTAGTACAGAATTTTTTCTCTATATATGGTTAATGAGACTTTGTTATCACCAGACCTCTTAGTGGCTCATTGACTATCACATGACAGAGACAGTGGCCTTAGATTTGTGTACAGCTCTGCATCCAGGTTACCTCTGGCTGAGTATGGCACAGGCTGAGTTAGTGAAGGTCCATGGCCTTATTGGTGGTCTCCTGCACAGCAGACAGTGAGAACTTCTGATGTGACACTTCTCTGATGATGCAAGCAAACTGCAGAGGAGCTATAATAGAAACGCACCAGCATCTGCAGAAAACAACACAGTGGAAAAGGCACTACAGGCACGAAAATGAGTATCTCAAGAAGAAACATTAAACTAGAAATTCTCTGGATGCTAAAAGCTCCAATTTTATCAGCATGAAAAATATGTGATATACGCTTTGTCGTCTTCCTACCCTTGTTGTTTGATATATCTCAGTTGTAGAGCCTTAATCTGTATCAGGTGCTCTTTCTTTTCTCATAATAAAATCGCTTTGTAGTGACATAGCAGAAGTTCATCTAGTTTTCTATTCAAAACTCTCAGGTTTTGACTGTGAATCTATGAATTCTTAACAGAAAAAAAAAAGGTTTAAGAAAGGTGAGAAGTAAGTTTTCTGTAAAAAAATATTCCAACACCTATTGTTATTACTGAACATGGATACGAATTTTGGGTTTAATTCACAAGCTCGCTTGCTTGAAGGCACATCCTGCAACCACTCTGTGACAATATTCCTCTATTAGTAGATGTAAAGAACATGGGCATCATTTTCTTTATGGATAGCATCATGGGGTTGGAAATGAAGTGATTCCTTATCACTTTGCCTTGTGAATTCCCTCATGCTTGTAGAGTTTCTCCTGCTTTCCCTTAATTTATGCAATGTGCTGTTAAACAAATCACTACATAGGAAGATAAGATAGCATAATGAACTTATATTTTTGTTGTGATTCTGAAAATTACAGAAAGTAATGGTATAGCTAATCTGTTATAATTTTTTAATTAAATATTGTTTGTAATTACAAATTGATATTTCCAATCCATCCTCTCTTATGCTGATATTCCCTTGTGTTTGCTACCAAAAAAAGCTACACAGAATAATCTGCTTGGCACTACTGATATTCTATCAGTTGTCAGTTACATGATAATATTTTGATGCTGAAAATATGCACCTTGAGGAACATGTAACAAAACGAAAACACAAAGCATGAAAAATGCTGCAACTAACAAGTAAAAAAGATACAACAGAAGTTTTGTACCACAAACCTCTTAAAGATCAGCACTGAAAAATGTTATATTTTTTACTATCTTTAAAAGATGGAATTCTGAATATTGGAGCAGGGTTCCAAATCTAACTCCAGATATACCTCTCAGAGCACAACAGAGTCTTTGATGCAGAAAGATGGTCCAACTCTCAAGCCTGCTGAAGACTTAATAATTGTTGCAATTGTGCTGTCCAACCTCTCTACTTTTCTAGGTTGGGATGGCTGATGCAGAAACTTAATGCCCCCAGCATTACAGGTTGGTGGACATGGGGAAAAGCCTGCTCTGCCTTTTTCCACCCCAACCTGCAAGAGGATATGGTGGGCAAGGAGTAAATATTAGCTTAAATTATGTATTTTCATCCTTTGCATGTTGCAGATCTGAGAATTACCTATGGAGAATCTGATCTGGAAAAATAAATTGTGGTATATGTAGATTGTGTTGCCTTGTGGGACTCAAATACAATTGCAAAAGACTGCCATGTGAGAGATAGTTTGATGTGTTGTTTGGGTTCTTTGTCTGTTTGTTTGTTGTCTGGTTTCATTTTGTTGGTGGTGGTTTGGTTTGGTTTTGGTTTTGGTTTTGGTTCCATTTTAGCTATTTTAAGTAATCATATGTAAAATCATGATTTGAGTAATGGTTTGGTGACTTGGTAACTGTCTTGATGAGCAAGTGTAAAGTTCAAAAAGCAAGCACTGTGCAGGTGAGCATGTGTTTTGTTGGTGATACTTTAAGAAAACTGGTCTAGATTTGTGAGGCTTTTTTTGCCCAACTGTTAAAAGTGACCAAGTGACCTCTGCATCCTTCCTTTTCTGTCCTTTCCTTCTATATTCTCTGGGGAGAATTTAGCCGCCATAAACCCCATACCTGATGCACTTTCTCTCCCAGCATTCTCATCTCCATCAGCTACCCCTCTGTTTCCTCACAAAGTGTTCCTCTCATCCCACCATCAATCCCACACCTTTCTGCACCTCTCGTCCTCATCAGTGTGTTCATATTCATGTAGCTTCTAAGTGAGGCAATCCTTGGCTGTCAGTACTCACTGTGGACTCTTTAGTTGCAATGCAAAAGGGACTTCCAGGGAGTGGGGAGAATGGATGAACGAAGAGGCAGTTTGGGAATGGGCAGGAGACAGAGGTAGGGATGTTTGGCTTCTAGTGAGAGAAAGAAAGAGGCAAGTAAGATCATCCTGATGGCCTTCACATGCCTCTGATTTAAAACAAACTACAATACTTGAGAAAATAAGGGCTTTTACATTGCTGGGAAAAAAAAAAAAAAAGTGAGCTAATTTGTGTAGCCAAAAGAGAGGCAAAAGAAAACAATAAGTTGGAAAAGTATAGATATGATTATTCAATAGAAATTTGAGGAAATTATCCCAGCACAGTCCAAGAGACTAATGAGTCCGTATTAAGAAAATGACACAGTGCGGGTCATCCTATTATAAAACAGGATATTACAGAAATGGAGAAGGTGCAGCTAAGGGCAAGCAGAGTGCCACAGCAAGACAATGATCTTAGTTATTCAGAAAGGTTAGAGAAACAAGATCCATAGGCTAGGGAAAAGAATTAAGATTGAGATAGAGCATCAGCGAAGGCTGCCAGAGTGTTTTCATGCAATAGGTATAACAGCTTTGAAGACAATACCTACAAGAGGATATCTGAACTTGTGTCACTGCAAGTGTAGGGTACAAATCTGAGTAAGGGCACTGTCATTTAGATTTGTTGCTTTGCTCAATGCTTAGTAAATAATACGTAGAGTATAAGTAATGATAAAATGGATTTAAGTGGTTTAAAACATAAAGCCAATTAAATGAACACTTCCAAAAGAATACCTGAACATTTTTATAACATTCCTTACAAATCTTTTTTAAAACCTATGTGGTCTTATGTCTAGCCAATCTCATGATCAAATTTGGCTTTAGGATATGCCAAAAAATTAGACAGAAAATGTGACATAAACACAGAAGAATTAAGCAGGCAGGCTTTGTAATGTGTAATTCAGCTCTTTCCAAAATAATAATATGATTCATTTTTTTGAAAAATAATATACTAGAAAGTGGAGTACTGCACAAACTTTACATATTAATATAGATTTAATTGTAAACAACCTGTAATATTGAGTCAACAATCAAAAAAGGCCTACGCCATTGCTCCTTTTTCAGGCACAAATGGATATTTTGTTCAGTAAATGATATTTCTGTTTTCATGCATTACAATAATTGGGACTTTTATGAATACGAAAACCTTCATGAGACTATTTAGTCCAGATTATTTTCTACACCTTTTAGAACTGCAATTGATACTCATAGAAGGCTTTTAATCTGTACTTTTTAAACATGTCTATACTTTGCAGCAATGTCAGCCTCCACTCAATGGAGACTATCCAGCAAGGACATAGATATGTAATCCTAGAAATATAATGTCAGCCCAAAGGATAAGGGATATTCAATAAATTGTTTCAACATTGCCTTTTCACCAAGCAAGCTACATCCTTTGTCCTTGCCGGATCCCTGATAATTAGTCTCATCTATCTGTAATACACTCAAGCTACAGCAACTAAGTATGACCTCCGGTGTGGAGAGAATATGTATAATTTGTCTTTAAATTTGTAAAATTTTACTAATATCATTAAATACAAAATGCTTATTTTATAAAATAAGTTTTTAAAGGTGAATGAAATAGCATTGCTTTTATAGAAAAGCATTAATTAGATTAATTAATATATATTTAGAAGTTTCTGCAATTAGTGGCAGGGAAAAAACAGATTAAAAAGCATTAACATTTCATTGTGTGCTTGGAAATTAGGTACCAGAAGGGTGTGCGAGTAGATCTGAAAAAGAAAGAATTCATATGTTTGGGGAGAAAAAGTGATCACTTAAGAATCCATGGTGTGCATCTGAAAATCCCATTAGAGACTGTCAAGCTGCATTGATCAGACAAAAAGAATATGAAATGGGACCAATTAATACCGATGCTGTTCAGTGCATGGCAATAGCTTCTAGTTCCTGATTTACAGAGGAGAGTACAATTGAGTGGAAATGATTTTGATAAATTTGCATTTCTGGCTATAAGTCATATTGTGTATAAAGAGATCTAGCCACTACAATTAGTGACTACAGCCCTCGATTCCCAGTCCAGAGTCTGGGATGATATTGCTGGTTCTGTCCCTGATCTTTCTGATGACCTTGATCAGATGACTTCTCTTTGCAGGTACGCTGTTTCAGGTACTGAGTTTTGTTACATCTAACTATTGTAAGCCTTCACAGTCTTCTGCAGAAGGTCTTTTTCTCTGCTTTAAACTCCAGGAGTTTCAAATTTATATTTTCCTGACACAGAAATAAATCCTAATCTAATCCAAAATTTGACGTATTTGCTCAGCATGTTTCCATGTCCTTAAAACAACTTACTTGTGACAGCTATACATTTTTTATAGATTAGGAACAGAAAGTTTAACATATTTTTTTTTTCAAAACACTGAATAGTAGGTCCCTAGAAGTACTAAAAGGTGAAATTCCTAGTTCTGAATTAAAAGGTAAATGGTATTCTACCTAAATAGAAGCAGCTTCATCTTCAGAGCTGTAGAATCTTCTGCCAAAAACATGGTTCAGAGGACTCTATCCTCAGGCATCAAAAAAGAAAGGATGTGCCAGTCCTCTTCTAGGCTGTCTGGAACCTTCTCCACATTCTTTATTGTTCAGTGTGACCAAACATTTGGTCGGTGATTGAAATTACAACTCTGCAGGTCACAAGGGGCCATTTGCCCAAAGATTACATAGCCAAAGGTACTGCCTTCATGTGTACAATAAGACCGTTGCACAGTCATTTCTGCTGTTGTACTACAGAGTAGGGAAGCCTTAGCTAAGCAGCAATCTTGTTGTGACAGTAGAGTGCTCAATCAAGACCAATGGCTGGTGTATTTAAACATGTTCTTAGCTGATTTTCAGCCAGAGACCTCCCAGGAAGCCATCCACCAGGATTTGTGCTGCTGTGGGTACAAAGCTGCCTGTCTTGGGCAGGCTGTCTTTTTTCCAGCATATCGCTCCTGCACAGGCACTGCCACGCAAAATTCCTACTGAGTGGCACCCTGGTCTGGCAGAGCCACAGGCTGCAGCACAGGTCGATTGGTAACTGAGATTAAACCACACCACTCTGAAAGGGTTTGATTTTAATAACAGATAAGGAGCCTTTCATTGAGGCAACATAACCCGTTTCTTTCATTTTTCTGCACTTTTTGGAGGGCTAGTGATTTAGGAGAATTGCATCTTAGTTTTCATTTACCAGCCGATAAAGAATTTTCCTGCCACTACATTAAGAGTGTCCAGGGAGAGCAAGTCAAATGGAATGAAAACCAAAGCGCAAGCAGTGTTATCCCAACAGGCTTTTCCCCACATTGATAGCTGCTTCTGTTAACTCGTCACCACATTAGGACAAAATGTCATTTTGTCCTTGACTTATTAATAGAGAAGAAAAAGGGATTTATATGCTATCTGATTGGAAAATGTTCTAGTATTTGTCAGCCACCAGCAACTTTAAAATCCTCTACTCAGAAATAGTTTAGTAGACTGAATTTATGTCTGTTATTCAACACTAGAAGTAGCCTAGGAGAGCCTAGAAGCAGTTAGGACACGTGAAAGACTAATTTTTGCATTAGCTGGTCTCAGGTGATGATCAGACAGATAGACTACAAGCACTTCAGTAAAGAAAAATGAAACTCTGATGACTATATGATCAGACATCATGCTCTTTCTGCTTGGCTAGTTAACATCCTATTTTCAGTACATAAATTCTACATGGTACCCTTTAAAATGCACTCGAAAGCATGTAACATTCACTCTACCCTCTTTTCGCCATGTTTATGGACCATCTTGTTTCTAAACAGAGTTTCTTCCAGCTGAGGTGAAACAAGATCAGTTTAGAAAAGTGAAAAATAGAATGTGGTTCCAGTGGTTACCCAGAGAAGTGTTCTATAACTCACTAGCAAGCAGCTGTGTATTCTGGTTTCTGCCATCAGCATGAACCCATGTTTTGCACACAGATTTTATAGCCACAAGTTTTGGTGCTCAGACTTAGGGTTTTGGCATCTCATTAAGTTTCTTGTATGTATTTGAGACCCCATTTACCCTTCCAAAAAGTGACCCTTGTTTCTCTGAGTTGGTAACTCAGTTGAGCAACAGCAACAAAAAGCCACACCACATAATCCTGCAGTCCCAAATGCCAAACAGATACACTGTATTATTTTCAAATCCCTTATTTTCAAATCCCTTCTTATCAGTGCAGTCGTATGTCTGGCAATATCAAAGGAAACAGCAGCTTGACTGTGAGTGCAAGTGTCCAGCCTTTGGGATGGGGCCACCTGCATTGGCATCCAACTGCATTTTCAGCCTACCTGGGCAGCCAATTTGGTCCAGACTTGAAAATGTCTGACTGTAAGGTGTCACTCTTTACATCTTGCACATTTAATGAAGAAACATTGTGAATCACTTTCCAAATAATCTTTCTTTTCACCTCTAACTTTATTTTCTAAGCAAAGTTTAATGGTTGTTAAGTAACTTGAAACTTAAAAATGTGACGACCATCAGATAGTTATAAAAAACACAGTCAAAAAATGAAATTTCAACACAATAAATAAATAAAACACAGCTGTGCAATGCAAAGAAAAGCAGCTACAACTAAAATAAACATCTCTACCTTATCATTACTTCATTCTTTTTCTCTTCTGGTTTAGGTTTCTCACACATATGTGAATGTATCTTCAACCTTTGTAATTGCACGATACTGATTCACTCCAGCTTGAGGATCTAGATCGTAGTCTTCCTGATTCTCACAAGCTTTTTCCTGTATAGAAAGATGCTGTCCCAGTTACGTTGGATGTAAAGACTGTAAACAATAGTGTTTGGAGGTGAAAAATAACATACAGCCCTTACCCACTCACTCCATTGTGCTTAATTTTGCTTTTTCTGACACTCTGGGCCTATTTTGCTACAATTTGGGTAGATTAACTGGATACCATTGGATCAACAAAAAATATGATTTATTTTATTGCATTTTTCAATCAGAAAATATATTAGTGATAGAATTTCTGCTTGAATGAAAGGGAAAAGAGCTGTTACAATCTCACTGCATGAAGGGAAAGAAGTTATATATAGAATGTGTATGCTAATGACTAGGAGGTGTTGATTAGCGTCATACTTTTATTTCACACAAAGATGTGTGAACCTTTCATAACAAAACTTGTAAGAGAGCAGAATTTGCCTCGTTTATGTGTTTGTTTATAAAGTGAACCAGCAGTTTGTCTACATCAAACTGACTTCCACCCCATCTCATAGCCGGGCATGGCAGACAAGTTTGGAATCACAGCCTTCTCCTCTCTCCCCTTACCCCAGCCTCTGCCACCAGCCTGCCCAGTAGACATCACAGTATGTATTTTACTACCTGTTAAAATAAGCACTTTTAGAATAAGTAGTCTGAATGTTGCTCACATTTCCCTCAGCTTGGTGGAGTACAGGTCAATGACTTGGCAAATGGCCCTTACTCTCAGAAGTCAGCAGAAGGCTGAGCTGACAGGTAGCTCTGGAACAGCCAGGGAGGAGAAGCATCAAGATAATTTGAGATAAACCATTGGGTTGCTGAGGGAAAAGGCAAGCCACTCACATTCAGACAGTATTTGACAAAGGTGGGCTTTTGAAATAGCTCTTTTTTGCATATGAAGTAAAATTGCCATCTCAGCTCTACTTTATGCCTGCTCACGCTGAATTTGTTTCCATAATGGCAGGGAAAGGCTTTTCAGAGGCAGATCTGAGAGTCAGCTGGAGTAGCTGAGGAAAGGCATTCCGCTCCTCGAGCTTAAGTGGGCAACTGTGTTCCATAATGGGTATTTTAGAAGAAATATGTGGTTCTGCATGCTTGTTTATGCTGTGCTGAAGATCCTGTTATTGCTTTTGTTGGTGGATAATTTCATTTGACAAAGTGCTGAAGGTTCATCTTTATGTATGAATTTACAAGTATAGAGTGGGAAGCATAAAAAAATAATACAGAACTGAATACATAGAGTCACAGCACACAAATCAGAACATTCAGCAGTTTGGAAAAAACAGGATCCATAATTTTAATTTTTCATAGTACCTATGTACTTGTAAAGCTTTAGCTTTTGTTCATGATGATAAACATCAGGAAATAAAACTCACTAAAGAACAGGCTAAACATTGTTTCAAAAACTCCGTTGCATAAGAGAGGAGGAGGTTATTGCTCACATTCAGCCAGTATCCCTGTGAACATGTAACACGTTCTCAAAGTCTCAATTTGTATTCTAACTTTTACTGTGTGGTTATGGAGTAAAATGAGCTCTAGCACCCATCTATGCCTGGGCTAAGTTAGTGTTTGTGTGAAAGGTCATGGGCAGTTTGAAGAGCTGCCACCCTCTAAATCCTTGATAACACCCAAAAAGTTTGAAGAGATACCGGTTACTTTGGTATTGTAAGTCACATTACGCTCTCTCTAGTTTTTGGAATAAACTGTAATTCTCAAGAAATTGACTGTCACATGAAGAAAATAGGCATAATGAAAAGGTAAAAAGCTTTTTTATTTGGGGATTCCAGCATTTCTTTCCTGAAATACTTTCATAAATATGATAATATCATCTGAAGAAGGAGCACTGTGAAAGCTCACAACGCAATTAGATATTTTTTTTTTCTTTTAATGTTCTCAGGTAATGAAATTTCTTCCAGTTCATTGTCTTAATTAATTGGTCCTACTGACCTTACTTATCTCCAAATGTCACTTGTGATTCCTCTGTCCTGTTGTCGCTGCTTGGTCTCAGAGATCTGCCTTTCCTTCTCCACTGGACTTTATAGCTTTCTTCTACTATTTGAAATTACTCAATCTGCTGTCTCTTCCCATCTGATTAATTTAACAAGTATCCCACCTCCTGAAAGGGGGAGGAGAGATATGACAGTTCATGTCCATTCTGGATTAACACTGCATTTAGGCATACTGTTGTATGGTAATTACTAGAAATCAACACATGTTGGTATCTCTGTGTTACGTATTCCACTAATCGAACAATGCTATCAAAATATTTCTTAAAGAACGCAAAAGTTGAGATACACTCTGAAAGGTTTACTAGAGATTTAGAGTAAGATGTATCCAGTTCTCAACAAATGAAATTACCTGAACTGGCCTGTCAAGCATAAGAAATACCTTACAGTGGAAGCTGGAATGGCTTCTTGAATAGCATGAACATGGGAAAAATAGAACAAGTCTTGACATAAGAATCTTTCCAAATTTCAAGAGCTGCTTTTTACTTCATATATGAAACACGGTGTTTTTTTTGTTTTGTTTGGTTTTGGTTTTGGTTTTCCATCTGGACACATATTTAAATAAACAGGAAGGCAGTATATAATGAAAGCAGTTTTCTGGGAGAAGAAAAATCCATACAGGAATGATGCCATGAAACCAAATGGAAGGTATAACTCTACTGCTCCCCCAGGACTCTGGCTTGGGCTGAGGGAAGTCCTGCATTTAGTGCCCATAAATACCCACAGATGGACTCCAGCATCTACTGAATCTCATTAACTACCATGTGTTTCTGCTGGATACAGAAGTTTATCCATAAGTTATGCATTGTGGGCTCAGGGGTAGTGATGATACTGCAAAAAAATACCCTTTCTTCACCAAAACATTTGGGTTATTACTAACCTCAGAAAATAAAAATAGGATAAAAATGAATATATAACATAAATATTTAATTTCAGTGCCTGCCCTATATTCGTGTATAACAAACAAAAAACAATCCTGAAATAAAGTCCATAGGTCTGTCTGTTATGTGAAGTACAGGTTTCCCCTCTATGCTGGATCTAACTATTCATTTTACAAGAGGGAAGAAATAGGACAAAAGGAATCAACAGAAAGACCTTGAAAATTTTAATCTATTTTTCCTTTCCCAGTACAAGACTTCTTTAAAGACACGAAAGATGCTACTGAAATACAAAATGAACCATAAATCTAGGCGGTGTCACTTGATCTTGTTTTGGTTCAGATCCACACAAAACAAATTGTAAAGCTATTTATATATGCATCTATATATATGTACACTTATTAATGCTCACTGCATTAAAAAATATATAATCTTAGCTTGATAGGGACTATGGGCAAAATGAGATAATATGACAATGTTCATATGGAAAACATGAGTAAAATCTCTGCTAAAATTTAAAAGCATACAAAACGTCACAGCATAGCTCTACTTTTGTCAGAGATCTGCTCTAGAAATGTGAACAATACATCAGTGCTGTAGGCTTTGGTAAATATCACCCATGCTCGGTTGCCTGTAATAGGTGTTTTGGACCTCAGGCAGTTTGGAAGCTGTAAGAATCTGCTGAAAGCTGTGTTGACCACACGATTACTAACACAAGTGGTATTGAAAAAATAGAAATTTTTACTTTTATTTTTGCTTCAGCTTTATTTGACACAGATGGAGAGAATCTAATGAGAATATTACATTTTGATATAAGAACTAAAAAATGTTTTTAATCTTCAGTAGTATTTTGTCTCTATTTTCTCACTGAAATTTTATTACCTTTTGATTCCTGCATTCTGATCCAAGGTACTTTCTTCCAGTTTGTCACAGACTATGGCTATGGTATGAGAATCAAACTTCACTTTGATATATTAGTTGACATTTTAGTTTATTTGGCTGCATGCTACAAGGTTGTCTACCTTCAGGGGTCTTTAAAAATCTTACCTAAATAGAGAGTATTCACTGAAATTATTTAGAGCCACACTGTGCTTTTGATCTGCATGAACAGTTTCCACAAATTTTACTGATGTTTCACGCATAGGGTGTTAAATTGGACTGTAACAATAAATGCAGCCCCTATTATTACTGCTTGACTACACAATGGACAAAAATTCTCATTATAATTCTTAAAAGTTTAGAATAAAGATTTTTTTTTTTTAGACTAGCAGCTTTTCCTCCCCCATACTTCCCTGCCCAATATTAATTTCTCACTCTTTCTGATTTTTTACTTCTGATTCAGTCTTCAATTGCTTCCAGTAGAAATGGTAAAACTTGCAATACAATACTTTAATTTATAGTAGCTCTAATCAGATTGTCTGCCTTGTTATTCACTGGCCCAGACTTTACACTGCTTAGAAGTAGAAATACGAGAAAGGTTTTAGGCAACATCCTACTACTACATACAGTTGTTTCTGTAACTAGAGCCTGTTAATTTTTCTTGGTTTTCTTCAGTTTCAATGGATGAATTTTAGCTTCTCCTGATTCTCAGAGATTTAACATTGACACAATCATTTTTTATTCCATAATTTCTCAGACATGTAATTAAAGTTGAGATGTATCTTTTAAGAAATATGTTACGAATTACTTTTGCCAGTCTGCTAGGGGATACCTAGATAACATTCCTCATATGCATAGTTGTGTAGAGAGAAAGTAACTGAAATAGCTTGACATTCATCTAATCTCACAATATTCTTGTTATTTATGCATAATTAATTATAAGTAAAAATAAAGTTTGAAGGAGGACAGCTGTGGATTTTAGGGTCTTTTACTTTAATTGTGAAAGTACTTAGGAGCTCAGGTAAGTCCCGAGTATCATTAATACTTTTAATGGGACATGTGACCAATTTTCAACTGATTCCCCTTGACTTTTCTGTCCTGTAAACATTGTACATCTGTAATAAATCTCAGGTCTGGGCTCTGCTGTCCAGTTTGCTGCTAAGTAACGCCCAGAATTCAGTAAAAATAACGGTCCTCCATTAAATACATTGTTAGGAGAATACGAAACGAACAACTGTGACAGAGAATTTTACTCCCCTACAGTGAGAGAAAGACTGTTGCAGCTCTCTCCTCAGGACTGCATTGACAGGGCCGGAGATGCAACTGAACACTGACAGGATTTAAGCAACAAGTCCATAATGCCGTATTCTCTGTCTGCATATTGCACAGGGATTCTCACCGGGCTGGTCAAACGAAGTCAGACTGATTGAAGTTTTCACTTCCTTCCCATGGACTTGTTAGTGGCCGACTGCAAATGTAGAGTTGTAATGTAACATTTGGTCTCTGAAATACATACCATAATTGCTATTTTTTACAAAGAAAAAAATACAAG
>NC_138663.1:28281470-28306470 GCF_964273445.1 Streptopelia decaocto
GGAAGTCATATTTGCCATATTAATCACTTCCAGATGCTGCAACACTATTTTTACAATATTCTTTTACAATTTTCTGTCCCCTATGTTGCTCCTAATAAATCACATTTTGTGCACTGGTATATCTAGCATATTCCTTGATCCATGGTGCCTCTCAAAGGTCTGTACCAGTACCAATACTATTTAATATCTTCACTAATGACATAGGCAGCGGGATCGAGTGCACCCTCAGCAAGTTTGAGGATGGCACCAAGCTGAGTGGTGCAGGCTGGAGGGAAGGGGTGGCCATCCAGGGGAGCCTGGACAGGCTTGAGCAGTGCGCCCGTGTGAACCTCGTGAAATTCAGAAAGGCCAAGCATGAGGTCCTGAATCTGGGTTGGGGCAATCCCCAAAATCAATACAGACTGGGGGATGAAGGGACTGAGAGCAGCCCTGCAGAAAAGGACGTGGGGATACGGCAGGACGAAAAACTGGATATGAGGCAGTAATGTGCACTTGCCACCCAGAAAGCCTGTTTTATCCTAGGATGCATAAACTGAACCATGGTCTACAGGTTGAGGGAGGTGATTCTCTGCCTCTGCTCTGCCCTCATGGGACCCTACCTGGAGTATTGCTTACAGCCCTGGGGCCCCCAGTACAAGACAGACATGGACCCATTAGAGTAGGTCCAAAGAAGGGCCACAAAAACGATCAGACAGCTGGAGCACATCTCCTATGAGGAAATGGTGAGAGTTGTGATTGTTCAGCCTGGAGAAAAGAGGGCTCCGGAGTGACTTTCTTGTGGCTTTTCAGTACTTAAAGGGGGCTTGTGAGAAAGATGGAGACTTTTTACCAAGGTCTGTAGTGACAGAACAAGGGGCGACATTTTCAAACTTGAGGAGGGTAAGTTTAGATTGGACATAAGGAAGAAACCTTTTACAGTGAGGGTGGTGAGACAATGGAATAGGTTGCCCAGAGAAGTTGTTGATGCCCCATCCCCGGAAGTATTTGAAGTCACGTTGAATGGGGCTTTTGGCAACCTAATCTAATGAAGGATATCCCCACCCATGGCAGAGGTGCTGGACTAGATGATTTTTAAGTGTCCCTTACAACCAAAACCATTCTATGATTCATTGCTATGCTTTCCTTTCCATGTTTAAAACATTCTGACTACAGAACTTTTACTTTTTTACCAAATGAGTTCAGTTCCTTTAAGGGTGGCGCACAGGTTGTTTTTATTGCGTTTCTGTGGTTGGAGTGCAGCCACTGTACAAACAGGGAGGATAACAAGAAATGTCTTTTAAAAATGCACTACATATTAAGATACTTGTTCCTCTTTGCTGTAATTTTTTAGTATTGAGGACCTCTTTTTTGCAATGACAGTTCAAAGATTATTTTGATGACTAATCTGTGAAAGAATTAATAGCTTAGGAGACTAATAAGGATAGAAAACTTTCATTTTTGTCAACTATACTTTCTTCAGGATCAACAGTAAAGCAAGACCAAAATCAAGCAGTTCAGTTGTCCATGCAAAAATAAATTTCATAGGCTTTTTTGCCAGCAGCTGAAGAATACAGCTCATAGAAAACACTGCCATACAAACATCTCTTTCTGGAAGTGTCAGCACAAGGAGAAACACATAGTCTCTTGAAACTAATATTTCTCTTAACTTCAGAGTTTGTTTTTCAAAATCAAAGGTTGAAAGGAAAAGTTGAGGCATGGTGGTAAGAGATGTAAAAGATTTTACATTTATAGGTTTTTTTATGTATGTTCTGAGGAGGAAGAAACTACACAAAATATATGTGAAAACCAAAAACTTTTTTTTTTTTTATTTTTCTGTAAGCAAAACAAGATTTGAACACCCATCTTTTAAATTGCTCAATACATTCTTATCTTGAAGACTTTCAGTATAGTATAATATATCCCAAGATATTTATTGTACACAGAATGCAAAATATTGAGATTGGTATTTGTATGTAACTAATACGAAAATATGTGTGTTTCAAGAGACAAACATGTATTTAAATCTTTATCTGCAAAATTCTACACTACGATTTTGTTATACAATGTGAGCTGTGTACTAAGGACAAATTTCCATTTGCAGTACTGAGCATTTAAGCATAAATTCTGAAGAAATATTTATGCCATGTCTTTTTATTAATAACCATGCTACTCAAATCCTAACAACAAGTCATAGTTTAGTGATTTCTGTCCTCTGATCAAAACTTACTTATCTACTACCTAATTGGAATCTTAACAAAGATCAGTATGGTTCCTTGATGGACCAATCCTGGGTTCAGAACTAGTCAGTATTTTTATATTAATGACATAGAAGATAGAATAGAGATCATGGCTATTAACTTGACAGACATCAACAAAGTAGGAGGTAATGTAAGGACGTTGGTGAAGATTACGAGGTTTCAAATATGTGACAACTTGAGAAAATCCAGCCAGAGGTTTAGAAAAAACTATTATATGAAGAAAGGCTGAAATAAGGATGTCTTAGGTTAGAGTAAGAGCAACAGTCAGATGCTGGAATTAAAAATTAGTACAGACGTGTGGATCAGGTTGCTTGGGGAGCCTTGGAGTCCCCATCCTCGGGGACCTTTATGAATGGGTTAGACACACATCTGTGAGAAGTGAGTTCAGTCACTGCTAACTCTTTGGTAGAATAAAGGGATGATGAGGTCATCCCTTAGCAGGTATTATTACTATATCATGTCCAAATAACCTTATCAAAATGGCTGTCTCCTACTGAACTAGACCTCTACCTGAGCTCAGGACTAACAATGCAGTGTAACCAGTGAGGAGATGCCTGCAGCAGCAGGAAAAATAAAATAAGGCAACACTAAATTATTTCAAATAACTTTTTGGTAAAAATACATGCAAATGAACGTGCTCATTTCCATGGATCACCTTCTTTACAATTGGTGGATCTAGAGTTAAAAAAAAAAAATATTCCTTGTATCCCAGCATTTTCAAAATGAAATCCTCTGTGAGAGACCTTTGTAACATAAAAGAAAGATTCTAATAACTTGTAGAGCTACCTGCTCATTTGAACACATTACTTCTTCCTTGTTCACAGATCACAGAACATGAAGTTCCTCTGTCTCTGTGGCTGCCTCAAACATTCACTCTTCCATATGCTTTACATGGAGATTTTTCTCTCACTCCTGCAACTGGCAAACTGCAGCTACATACTCTCATGTTCTCACATCTATACCATATGCTTAAAACCACCATCGTTTATAGCATTTAACCGGAATGACTGCTAAGTGCCAGGAGACAGGTAACGGTTGCTGGACACTTACAAAGGCCTCATGAAGACAGTTGTAGGCTGCTGGAGAAGAGCTTTGAAGCTTCAAAGGAAAAAGAAAGATAACAGGGCAGGCAGCTGAGGGACAAATATATACTAGGAAGGAATGTATAAAGTAACTTCCAAATATTTAGAGATGAAGACAAATTCCCAAAGCCTACAATAACTTGTCTGATACAAGGTGAATTTGCCTTTTGAGTTTCGCACAAGATCTGCCTTGGGACAACTTGTTTAGTATATTAGCTACTAAAATCCTGATAAAATCTAGGCAACAGCAACAAAACAAGTGTTACATCAACTTTTAAACATTAGAATGTATGCTGTTGCTGACAAGAAAACAACCAGATTCTATAACCAAGTACATGATTTCTTAATTAAATAGAGTTGAGCTGGTGTCAACAAGGAGAAAAGATACTTGATACAATATTCTCAATTATGGATAGCATGTTTTCTACAGAGGTTTAATGTCACATCAGCTTTAATGTAAGGGGATAGCAAATCCAGCAAAACAGCAGTGAGAACGCAGGACAACAAAATATAAATAATTACAGTAAACAAGGTTTGGATTTGGTTAGCAGAAATAGCGCTCATTCCAGGCTTTGAATAGAAAATACAACTTTTCTTTGGAAAAAATACAAAGGCAGACAATGCCTTTTATAACCACTCAAACTGAGCTACTACAGAGGCCGTGAGCTCTTCCCTTCTTCAAAACCAAATATTTAGGAATTTAAGTTTCCCCTTGTTTCTTTCAACCAATTCTATGCAAGAAAGAAACAGAATTAATTAATTTCTTATTTGTGTATGTGAAAAAGAAAAAAAAAAAATGAAGTGGGGTTTGGTGTTTAATTCTGAAAGCTGCCTGAGAAGTGCCATGACCCCTTCAGGATCCGATCCCCAGTGGAACAAATTCCACAGTTCAGATCTCAGTCCTCTAACCATTATTGCCCATATCCACCCAAAATCTTTGATGTTCTGCTAAAATATTTTAATGGGAAGTGTGGTGGGACATTGTGATTGAAAGAGATACAGTCTCTCAGACAGTTAAGTCAATGTAATGACTGGCACTGAAAAGACTTTGCTCTTGCCTTAGTATTGAAGAGGTTGTAGATGTTGACAGAGAAAAGCTGCCTTGGTCAATGCACTTACTGTGAGCTTTGTAGCCAAGCATATGGTCTGCAGCATGTCATACAATTTTTTTAAGATCTTTCAGTGCATTTTTATTTCACACAGGGGTTGCAATAATCAGTCTCAAGCCATGAAAGGGTGATTTTTTTTCTTTTGCTGGGTTGCAGCTGAAAGTATTTTGTATTGCTATGGTGACTTAGGCATCTAGTAACACCAGGGAGTTTCTTACTTGGGTTTTGAATGGCGCAGAGGGCAATAAATTAGATCATGTCTTGAAGTCCCTCCCAGGCTTATTTTCTATGAGACTTTAATTTTGATACTATTGACTCACTAGCTTTCTTAATGACTTCATGTAGAAGTATATAAAGATGACGAATTTTCTGGAACTCAGTTGAAGAAAGTTTTCCCAAGGGAATCTTTGGGACTGAACAATTTCTAAGCCATATGTGGTATGACAACCTACGTTGATTATTTCTTTTAAGATTTTGCTTGCCTGTTAAAGTAATAAAGATTTTTAAAAGTTAAAAAAAAAAAAAAAAAATAGGTAGCTCCCAAACAACTTTAGCTGTTTCCCAAACCAAATTATGTAGAGTTTGATCCATTCTTCCTCACAGTCCTGTAGACAACCTCAAGCCCACAAACACTGCATCTTCAAAACCAATTTGTTCTTAAAATTGTACTTTTTCTCCACTACATTTACTTCCATTAGGTCGGCTATGCTTCAGCATATGAAAGAACAAACCAGAACATGCAATATTTGTGTTACACAATATCTTTTATGGAACTCCACATTTCCAGTGTACCAGTGTAACTTTTTACGTTAGACACCTGCAATTTTTATTTCCATTTTTACTTATTACCCCCACTGCCCTCAATTCTTTCATGCTGTAGGCATCCTGAACTCCAAGTGC
This sequence comes from Streptopelia decaocto, assembly GCF_964273445.1. Lineage (NCBI taxonomy): Eukaryota > Metazoa > Chordata > Aves > Columbiformes > Columbidae > Streptopelia > Streptopelia decaocto. The sequence continues at coordinate 28,286,799 of NC_138663.1, forward strand.
AATTTTGATTCCGCTCCACAAAGTGTTCCATGTATATTCTGGGAGAAGACCTTAAAAAGATCCACCGCTACAGAATTTTTCAAACTCTGGAAGTCTGAAAATTTTTGTGTCCAGGTCAACAAGGTAACCTATTAAACCACAAAGCATACTGTGTTCAAACTAATTAGTTCTGTGCATTTCTGTATTTCAGTATCTGAAAAACATTTTTAATCTTTATTTTTATCTGAAGCATCTTGGTTTTCTAGAGATGTTTGTGTTAACATCTCACAATATATAAAATATTTTCCTAGTTTAACCTCTTGACACACATATTATTTACAATTTTTATTTCTGTCAGACCCCGTGTTCTTAAAGCTGTGATTTTCATTAGACTTTTCCATAAAAATATCTTTCACTAGACATTATTTGGTAAAATAGTAGTAACTGACCTGCTTTTTGTTTGTTTCATCCTTTTTTTTTTTTTTTTTTTTTTTTTAGTAGTAGTAGATCTGGACTGCTATTCCCTCAGGGGAATATTCCAGGGGATATTCCACAGCAGTTTAAAGAGAAAAGCTCTCCTTTCCAATCCACTGTTTCAGATCTACAATTTTTATATTTATGCCTTGGTAGGCAAATGGAGACAAATCCTCAAATCCTACAGTATTTTCAACGTATCTAATTCTATTACTTTGTCTCTTTACAATTTCATGCTATTATAAAAAGTTTATTATTTTTCATAAGTAGAAGAGAACTGTTTATTGACACGAAAATGTACAGCCACTTAGGGAGATACTAATCCAAATATTGAGAAAGGAAGAAAGCGTATTAGATGAGTAATTAAATACAAATTCAGTAATGCTACAACTGTCACAGAATCCATTATTATTTTTCCTTGAACATCAGGAATCACTTCCCCCATGTATTTATCACATATACTGAAAAGCTGAAGAAGTGCTATTATTTCTAGATAAAATAATGCCTATATGCAAATCTCTAGCAGGGAGGATGGTCCTTTTGTCACATATCCCTGTCAAGCCGCTGAGGGTGCGTTACCTCATTTTGCTAAGGAGAGAGTGAAGCTAAAACATCCTGGTGAAAGAAGACTGGAAATGTGATGCCTATAGAAGCCCTGTGCCTCAGTTGGGGGTGTTTCTGGATGTGCTTTGTCAACCTGCCACTTTCAAATTACACCCTTCCACCCTGGGCCCTCCAAGGGCCGTGCTGAGAAAAAAAAGAGAAGTAGCAACCTTTTCTTATCTCAAATGCAACAATGAAGCACAAAATCCACCTTCAACACATAATTTTTTTCATATCTATCATCTTATCCATCACTAAGGATTTCAAGTCTACTATGGTGGAGCTGGGGGCTGCACTGACTTGGTGACAGAAAGTAGGGGCAACAGCCCCACCTGGCAGGCACTGCTGTGGACTCCGACAGGGGATAGGAGTGCACTGGAATAATTAATTAAGCCACTAAATTTTGTCTTCTCTAGTGCATCACTAGAGGAGGTGGCGTAAGATGATGTCCATCAGCCCACACAGTTCCTCTCAATGGCTCTCCTACCCTTACACATACCAACTGGTCCCCCTAATTGGACATAATCTGCAAACCTGATGAGAAAGAGGTCCATCCTCCAGGACATCAATAAAGATGTTAAACAGGACAGGTCCCAGAATATTCTTATGTCCCAGGAGAAATCAGAGAATACCCAGGTATTACAAATTTAAGACCAGAGTAAAAGGCAAGAAAAATTATTAATTGGATGTGAAGATCTAGCATGAACATGGCAGAGGAAAACTACTCTGCATGCATATGTATCTCTAATATCAGAGGGGAGTGGGACAGCAATACCCATTGTTATTAATATCTGAAAATTTGAAGTAAGTAAACACATGGTATATTTTAAAGAGAAGAATATGCCACAAGCAATATAGGGTGTCTGAAAGGGAGGTATGAAGTATTAAGAAGGCAGTTTAAAGCAAAAAATCCCAGAAGAAAAGAACAAGTGATTTTTTTCTGTATCTTTTGGATTTTAGGTGAATATAGATAGCAGAAAATATTAAGGCATTACACTTTTATTAACAAAAAACCAAACAACAACAACAAACCAAACCTTCAGAAAAATTACTCAGGAACTCATTGCTTAACAGGGTGTTCCCAATTAGTTCTGCCACAACTCCAAAAATATTTTCTTGCTTGTATTTGCACAGATAAAAGGGTTCTGGATTTCAACATTAGCAATTTTGCTAATGTTGTAGACTGTACTAAGACTGCACAAATTTTCAAAGATCTAATAAAAAGATTCCAGATTTGGAAGAACTTTTTGTCTTATTTGGAAAAAAAAAAAAGATTTTAATGAACTAAAATTGAGAAATGAGGCTGTAAGCAGTCACAAGAAAAATCAGATGGAGATTAGGAGTGATTAGGAGTGACTGAAGGCTGAATAAGAAATTAGGGAAAGCCAAAGACATGAAGACAAATGGTTTCCTGGGATGAAATCCAGATCTCATTTAAATCAATGGCAAAATTCCCCTTGACTTCATTAGGGCCAAGATTTCCACTTGTGAAGTTCATTCACAGCAGAAGATGTAAGTGAAATATGCAATGCATCTGACAGAAGTCTTAGGGAGAACGTGGAATGACCAAAGGTGATACACATAGTGAACCACGTATTTTTCTACTAGACAAATGAGGTGGAATAACAAGTATGTATAAGATCACTGACTTGACTTGCCGTACAAAACTTCTAAAAGCAATACAACAGTAAACAAGGACATCTGATGGATGGATTTTAACTTGCAAATCCTGTGAGAAACTTCAAAAATCTATCTCAAATTAGATGCAAAGATTTGCCAGTAATAGAACTAGGTGGATGAAGGAAGAACCAAAGATTATTTCACAACATGGAGGTCGGTTAACAGCAAGAATTCTTTAAGATCCTACATTTGATTTCTATTTTGAACATAATTATGAATACCCCAGAAGAAGATATAAACAGAAGTAACAACAGGATATATTTAAATTGATCATATGTAAAGTTAACTGTGACAATCCATTTACTGCTGACAAATAAAAGAAATAAAATAAACCACTTGGGAACTACACATTATTATGAATCCCTCAATGGCAACTCTGCTTAAGAAGTGAAACCCCAGTATGTTAGACTAATTAGGAGAGAATAATGACAGAAAAAATAATAGAAAACACGTATATGTACTTACAGTAGGCCCTTACTTCAACTAGGACATTCTTGACTACCTTTTAGCTATTATTCACTCTTCTCAAAAACAATATAGCAGAATCCAGAAAAGAACAACAGAACTGACCTATGGTATGCTAAACATATCTGTAGGAGGAAGCATTAAAAATGATAGAAGTACATTGAATTTATTTAATTTAGCTCTCCTGAAGTCAACACAAGAGGAGTAGTGGCTTGGAGATATGAGTGAAGTGATATACTAGAAATTTGGAAATCGGGAAAATACAGGAAAAAAGCAGAAGTTGACACTTCACCTTACCCACATTTAAGGGTTGCCCAATTTAAGATGGCATACTTATGATCATCTTATCACTACAGTTATCCCACTACTAAATTCTTCTAATATAAAAATGCACAGAGTTACTGCTAAAGAAAAGTTTTTAAAATACTCAGTAAGTTACACAGCTGTGCATTTTTAACTTATTAAATATTTTTAAATAGGATTAAAATATATAAGTATTCAGTAATTCTGAGACATCGCCTGACGTTACTCTACAGGAAAATGGTTTAACAGTTATTAACCCACACCCCACAGAAGCCAGCCAGAGATCAGAAGCAAACCTTGCATTTTTCCTTTCTATATCACAGGCACTTCCCAACTCAAGGATGATATTGTGCAGCTTAGCCACAAAACACACCAATGCATTTATTCCTAAAGTTGCTGGAGATAGTGTTTGGTGCTTCTCACCCTGCCCAATCACAAATAAATACAAACTGGTTCACTTTAAATTAGGGACAGTTAAAACTTGCAGTTTCTAAGTTAAGTTTGAAAATGGACATTGGTGGCAAATGAGAATGAAAAGGAAAGTCTTCCTTTTAGCTTTGTACAAAGAAATTTCTGAAGAATAAACTGATAGAGACCCACATGATCATTTAATTTCCTTTTAACAAAAAAAAAAATCTATGATTGAAAATGGGTAAAGAAAACTTACAATGTCTTTTCTTAGATTATGAAACTGATAATTAAATTGACTAGGTCTTTGTTTTGTTTTGTAAATTTGTCAAGACAATAAACAGGGATACCCTATCTGCACCAACATATTATCAGCTATGAATGCTAATAATACAAAAATAATCAGATGAAATCTTTCAACTGTAGATAAAGAAAGGATCTTTCTGGAAAACTGACATATTAACAGTATTTTTTTTTTTTTTTAATATCAAATAAGGCTCAAAACTCATGCACAATTAGCCCTTCCTACAGGATCAAAATGTTTAAGGATCAAGTTCTGATTAAGAATATGACATTTAACATAGATTTTCTGATTCTCATGACTCTTACTAAAATTCCCAACCTTGACATTGGCTTGCTCCCTTTGGTGTCTAAACAAATGTATCTTCTCTGTGATACAACCGCAAAAAAAGTAGGAGCTTGACTAGGAATTAGCTTAGGGCACAGGTCTCTGAAGTCTTTCAACTGCATCTAGTTCAGAAGTCAAAAGTTAACATGCTAAACAAAGAAGAGGATTAGGGAGAAAGAGCACAGAAGTTTTTAAGGTAAAAATTCAAAGGAAAATGACAAAGTGTGATAGCTTTGAGTGTCTGAATATTTTTCGGGTTGTTGAAGAATCATTGAAAAAGAGCAAGCTTGAAAACAACAAAGTTTAAAAGAGGCTGTGGATATGGCATGCTCTGTAGTACCTAATGGTTGGGAAGTTTTAAAAATTGTACCTGTTACACAGAAATATAGCAGCAACAACTAAATATCTCAAGTGTTCTTTGCAGGTTAGAGCCAGAGAATGTTGTCTATGCAAAATGTGAAAACCTATTCAAGGATCCAGGAAAAGGTGAGAGAGAATCTGGACTGTACTATGTGTGTTTTTCATACATCTAAATATAAATACAGGCTATAATAAATTGTTTCTCTATTTCTGTTGAAAACTTTTACATCAGCAAAACTCTACTATCTTGGAAAGCATTTGGCTGATCAGATAATTAGAGGCAAAAAGTTGAAAATAAGTTCTTTTACAAATACTTCCTGTATACTTTTCTGAGATTTTATAAGCAAATCATATTTTTTACACAGTTGCACCTCAACATTTTGTTCTGTTGCAGCAGCAAGGGATTAGATGGCATTACACTTAAACCTGGGCATGGTACATATTTTCTTCTGGAACAGTCTTCACTGAAAATGTTGATTAACAGGTATGTTCGATGAGTGTGTTTAAGAATTTTCAGCAGGATGCTACCAAAATATTTCCTTTTCATAGGCAAAGTTTCTTGGATCATTGATCTTCTATTTTACTTTTGCAATGTTTAAGAGCTAGGACTTGAAGTGATGACTAGGCTTTGCCTGCTACAAGAAGCCTGGAGAACGGCCAGCCCTTCAATATGTTTTTTGCTGAATAGTTGATGGCAGCATTTAACAAGTAGAATCGCACGTCACACTCGGTAGAGATGAATGGGTCAAACTGGCCTGTGTAGGACTGTCTGCACTGCCCTAGCTGATATTTCTCACATTAGTTGAATCTTACACTCACTGTATATTTTTTTTGTAAAGCCAAAGTTCATTCAATTTTAAAAATAAGAGTGCTTAAAGATATTTAGCTATGACATCTGTTCTAGATTACAAAGTAAATGGATTTGGACAATCTCAGCTAGCCTCTAGTCAGATATGGCATACATGAAAAAAACCTTACTTTTTCCAGATTTATCAAAACAATGGAAGAAAATAGGGTTGCAAGGGACCTCAACAGATCATATAGTCTCTTCAACCGCTTCACCTACTCCAAAGTAAGATCATTTATACCTAAGCCACTTCTGACCACTTCTAATTTGCTCTTAGAAGCCTCCAGTATCAAGGGTTCAACAGTCTCTCTGTGCTGGTCCACATATCAACATTTAATTATCCTACAGTCAGAAAGATTTTACTTTTTCTTGTGTCTACCCTAACTCTTCTTGCTGAAATACTAACCAATTATTTCTTGTCCTGTTCCCAGTGGAGAAGGACAAGTTCATTCCCATATTCTCCATATAGCATTCTGAAGACTATCATCAATTCCGCACTCAGTTTGTCTCTTTTTCACGAACCTACTATTAATATTTTTAGTCCTTCCTCAGGCTTCAGAAAAGGCCAATCAGAAGAACTAGGTGGAAGACAGACAGAGCTTGCTTTTACATACAGCATTCCTGTTAAGGTTGCTTCCACAACCACATACCTTTGTCAGCGCGCATTCAGTTGGTGACCTGCTACAATTTCTAGAGTCTTACGAATGACTGCATATCCAGTCATCACCACATCATATTTACACCAATGATTGCTCTTACATGTTAACACTTCAAACTTACTCTAACTTTTCCCAGAACATTTCACCAAATTGTTAACAACATGTGAATACTAATCATGCCTCTCATTTCTATGCTATTACAGATTTAAGATCTCACAGAATCACAGAATGTTAGGGATTGGAAGGGACCTCAAAAGATCATCTAGTCCAATCCCCCTGCCAGAGCAGGAACACTTAGATGAGGTTACACAGGAAGGAGTCCAGGCGGGTTTTGAATGTCTCCAGAGTAGGAGACTCCACAACCCCCCTGGGCAGCCTGTTCCAGTGCTCTGTTACCCTCACTGAGATGAAGTTTCTTCTCAAATTTAAGTGGAACCTCTTGTGTTCCAGTTTCAACCCACCACCCCTTGTCCGATCATTGTTTGTCACTGAGAAGAGCCTGGCTCCATCCTCATGACACTCACCCTTTACATATTTGTAAACATTAATGAGGTCACCCCTCAGTCTCCTCTTCTCCAAGCTAAAGAGACCCAGCTCCCTCAGCCTTTCCTCATAAGGGAGATGCTCCACTCCCTTAATCATCTTTGTTGCCCTGCGCTGGACTCTCTGCAGCAGTTCCTCGTCCTTCTTGAACTGAGGGGCCCAGAACTGGACACAATACTCCAGATGAGGTCTCACCAGGGCAGAGTAGAGGGGAAGGAGAACCTGTCTCGGCCTACTAACCACCCCCCTTCTAATACACCCCAGGATGCCATTGGCCTTCCTGGCCACAAGAGCACAGTACTGGCTCAGGGTCATCCTGCTGTCCACCAGGAACCCCAGGTCCCTTTCCCCTACACTGCTCTCTAATAGGTCATTCCCCAACTTATACTGGCACCTGGGGTTGTTCCTACCCAGATGCAAGACTCTACACTTGCCCTTGTTATATTTCATTAAAGTTTTCCTCGCCCAGCTCTCCAGCCTGTCCCGGTCTCGCTGGATGGCGGCACAGCCTTCTGGCGTGTCAGCCACTCCTCCTAGCTTGGTGTCATCAGCAAACTTGCTGATAGTACACTCAATTCCCTCATCCAAATTGTTGATGAATATATTGAATAATACAGGCCCCAGTACTGATGCCTGAGGCACTCCACTAGATACGGGCCTCCAACTAGACTCCACCCCATTGACCACGACTCTCTGGCTTCTTCCCTTCAGCTAGTTCACAGTCCACCTCGCTACCTGATCATCCAGACCACACTTCCTCAGTTTAGCTGTGAGGATGCTGTGGGAGACTGTGTCAAATGCCTTACTGAAGTCAAGGCAGACCATGTCCACTGCTCTGCCATCATCCATCCATCTTGTTATGTCCTCATAAAAGTCAGTGAGGTTGGTGAAGCCATGCTGACTGCCCCTAATGACCCTCTTATCCCCGATATGCCTTGAGATGGCACCAAGGATAAGTCGTTCCATCAGTTTCCCAGAGATGGAGGTGAGGCTGACCGGTCTATAGTTACCCCGGTCCTCCTTCTTGCCCTTTTTGAAGACTGGAGTGACATTTGCTTTCCTCCAGTCCTCAGGCACCTCTCCTGATGTGATGGGCAACACATCTGAAGAATATGTTATATCTTTATGGCCTCTGCAAGAAAGCACAAAAATAGTCTGCATGCAGATTGAGTTGATTAAGAGATATTTGAGATATCACAGAGCCTAGGTTAACATATCCTGCCTCTTAAGTGCTTACTTTGGCTTGTGCTTAATGCAAAGTTCTGCTTCACCAGACAGTATATTCCGGCCAAATTGTTCATTAATACATCTGTAAATATCTAGCCACAAAATAACAACAACAAAAAAGTTTCAAATTGTAATTATAGTAACTCCAGATGGACACAAAGGCGTAATTATTTATTTCATGATGCCATGAATAAAAGGGCATGCATAGTAACAGAACACTACTTGATGAGTCCTCATCTCTAGTTATTTCACTGCTACCAGTCATGGTTTACCTTTTCATTTATCTTATCTATAGTGCAGTCTAATGCCAACTGACATTGTGTCAAACACTTCTCTAAACAAAGCCTGATGCTATTCTACATAGTGACAGTAGTGTAAGTAAGTAAACACCTTCCGTTCAAACTATAGCTGAAGATGATTTTCAAAAATTAAACAATTAAATTACTACCTAAATACTGGAAGAGTTTGGGGCAGGGATTTGAAAATCCTTTTCATTTTGCCTTTTGTACAGCACTTATAACAACAGGACCCCCCAGTCCATCCTTTAATACTTTATTATAAAAATAAACCACAACGGTTTGGTTAAATTTAGGTAAAATATGTTTTTGCCCCATAAGAACAGAGAGAATGAAGAAGCACGTGATATACGACTACATCTGGAACGCTTTGAAAAGATGTTAAAACCTACACAAGAAAATAAATCCGAACTGAGTAGTTTTATGGAGTGGCTACTAGAAAGATGAGAACAGACAGTCTGTAAGAGTCTGTTTCTATAAGAGCTGTATCTGTAAGAGCCTGTTTGGTTTACCAAAACAAAACTTCAAAGTTCACAGTGTGCTCTCTAGAGCACATTTGAGAAACAAAGAGGAAGAGTAAGAAAGACTATGCAAGCTAGAAGATAGCGGCTTATAATCAAAGGAATGAAGTTCTGCAATGGCTTTCAAATTTGATATGGATTATGATAATTTTAGGAGAGGAATTGTATGACACAGTTGCCCACAACATTCCTGTGTTATTCAAACAAGAGGAGATAAAAGCTCAGAGAGCATTTTTCAGCTGTGATGTCTGATAATGCCAAATTTGCAAGGAATGAACGAGGAGAAACATAAAGAAAAACAAAAATCAAGTTGGGGGAAGTCCCTAATTACCCAGAGTACTACTATCAGAGCATTAATACTGTATCAAAGAAATATTTCCCCTTCTCCATCTCAATTGGAAGCTTATGGAAGTCCTTGAAAATGGTTAGTGAGAGGCCATGATCATACAAAGGCTCTGAAACATCATTAAACATCTATTAATGGGTACAATGGAACCAATGAACTTGGTAAGTCAAGCTAAAGGAGGAAGACTACTGGATCTGTTCAGCCTAATTTAAGATATACATTTAATGTTGTTGTTTAGTTGGAGGAAACCATAGGAATACCTGCAGTTATAACCCTAACGGAGACCACATCAAGGGTCTGGGCTACACATATGCATTCCCAGCACTGTTCTAAATCACAGACTGCCATTAGATGCCAAGAGCACATTTTCTGCACTTTGCCATAAGATTGTGAACACTGCTTTTGTATATGGACTTTACCAGGTATAATCACGTCTTTAGTCATCTGGAGATTTGATTACTTTAATGTGACCTACACATGGGGTTTCACACTGTGACAAAGTCTTTCTATAAACTCTTAAAAAAATGCATTGAAAGTTTTAGTCTTTTGAAGTGTATATAGTGCCCAGAGTTTTCTAAAATTCCTGAAGTCTAAATAGCAGTCAAATAATACTTCTTCAGCATAATTTCCTACATTTTTCACTGAATCTTTGCTTGGATTTATGTATCATAATTTAAACTACTGGTATAAACATTACCAATTGGCTATAATTGTATGTTTTTATTTAACTGTTTAGACAATAAGTAAACGTAAAGGTGCATTTCGGACATGTGCATTTACAAAAAAAAAAAAATCTAGAGAATCCATTTCCAAAAATTTTGGCTTATCATATTACAGTTACTAAAAATCCAAATGCAATCATAAAAAGTGGATAAAATTCATAACTGTACATGTACTTTTAGAAATACACTGTAAATAGAACTGTCATTTCAGCTTTTGTGTTGTACAAAGAGAAGAATCTCTTATGAACTAAATTTAAGAGTTACACAACCATATTGCAGAGAGATTTTTTTGCACAACTTCAAACACATTTTAACCATCTATAACAGTATTTAAGATGCCGCCTTTTCTTACACAGAGCTGTTATGTGAAAAGCATAAATATCTTGCCCATGACAACAGCACCACAAAGTTTTCAGCAAGACAACTTCCAAAAAGGTTCTGTGAAACCCCACAGGAGTCTACCAACTTCTACAAACCATGCTATGGGGTTCTGACACTTTTCAGCTGAAGGCACTATTATCTCTGGAGTGATCTTTTTGTCAAGAGCATTGGGAATACACTGTAAAAGTGCAACAACTGAGGCTGGAACAATGTAAAGAAGAAATAGTAAATTCTGATCCAAAGTAAGACTTGTAACATTTAGAAGCTAAGGAGGAAATGACAAAGGACTGGAACACCAGTCTTGAAAGACAAGAAAATTGATGAACGGGAGCAAAATGTAGAGGAAAAATGGACTGAAAAGTAAAGTAATGCAAAAACAAAAACAGGAGAATATAAACATTGAGTAAAATATTCAAGTGAAAAGTTACATCAATGGGAATAATGAAAAATAATAACGTTGCTTGTTTTTCCATTAGTGCCCACAAGTGAGTAGGGTTGTATGAAAGTAGGGAGGCACAGTAACAACTCAAAAGAGTTTACTCTTGCATGATCCATACAAACAGTAGGCAAAAAAAAAATCGTAAATGCTTAGAAAATAGTATGATGAAGTGTTGGATTCCTGGACTTGCCTATCACTTTCAGATGCTTTGCGAAGATGCTAGGTGAAGTCAAAACTATTTCACTGCGTATTCTCACAACAGAGCTTTTTTCAACAGGAATATTCTCAGACAAAAGCGATAATCTTTAAGATCCTGTTTCCTAGCTATTCCTGTTGTCATTTAAAAATAAAAATCAATTGTTGTCACAATGTCTCTTTGCCCATTATCTTCCTTATGTTAGATTTATGAATAAAAATGTGTGAAATTAAATTATACAAGCATTAAAATATCATGTGATTAGGTTAAACATCTTTGATGAACAAGGATACCCAGAAATATTGTAACTGCTACCACATTCATCCACTCAATTACATGCTTCTCACCTATTTAATAATGCTTGTTACATCCCTGTTAATTGATGTGTTTCGAGAGTTTGTTTTCTTATACACTATGTCAAGTCTTATACAATGAACAAGAGACTCAGATCATAGCAGTCTCCTAGAAGAGAACAAGCCTCTAAGGTAAATGCAAAGAGATCATGAAATGGGACAATGCAATAACAAAAGAAAGAAAAAAAAGAAAAAAGAAGGAAAGACAGGGGACTGGAACATTATGAAGTTAAAGAAACAAGGGAATGAAAGGGATTAAAACTGGAATGATAGGTAACCTACTGTAAGTGGTGTGAAAGCTTAACAGTGGGGGACTGGAATAATCAGATATGGGAACGACCTGACAATGGAATGCTTTCAAACTGAAGCACCTCAAAAGTAAATGATCTTAGAGCAGAATAATCATATTTGCCTCTGGGAATAAAATTTAAAGATAAAAAAGTTTGATAAAAAAAAGACCCAAGTTTGATGATTATGCAGATAGAGCTGTAGAAAGAAATGATCCAGTCAGGGCAAGAGTGGGAAAGGTAAAGGAGTAGGGTTGGGAAAGACTGCAGAACACAAAGGAAAAGGTGACTGAAACCACAGATGGTTGGAACTCACCTTTTCACAGGCAGAATCGAAGACTACACTGGATAAGCTAGCTTTTCTAATTCATCTCAGACTGACTATTACACTTGTTAATTTGGACAAAAGTTATTCTTTCTAAAAACAACGTAACTTAAAAGTTTTCTAGAAACAGCTTTAAAAATCATGGGATATATGTGTGTCTTGACATTTGGCTTCAAACAATTCCTGTCTTACAGAGAACTGTGCTACAATAGTTGAACACAAAGAATCATATTTGATATGAGGATATAGGAATTCACTTTTTAAGAAGTGACTCTAAAAAAACAATTTTTTGTTTTTACTGTACTTTTTTTAAAAAAGCAATCAACAATTAAAATTCTAGACATTAGAATGACATCCATTATCTTCAGGATTCTGGATTTGCTGTTAGAAACTAGATTATTTTCATATGTTAACTGAGAATATAAGAGATAGTTGTGTTGCCTTAAATCTACACTGTCATACAGCGTGAGCAGGGAGAAAACCATGACGACAGCTTCCTTCCACAAAACTTCACCAGTAGGATATTTGCATTTTTGTTTCCTCAACTGCTATGAATGAACAGCTTTGCAGATTAAAATTTTACCTTTTTCCCTGAAGTTTATAAATGAAGTGAAATGGCATTTTCCATGATACATTTGCAAAAATATGAACACGTGGACAAGACATGCACTAAGTGTTCTCGTGATAAAACACCCTGGTCCATGCCAGTTGCAAAAACCACTTAAGTGTGATCAATCTAGTGCAAATGCACAGACAAACACCAGAAACACAGCTGAACATCATTTCCATCCCTGACACTCCATCCCAAGAATTAGAAATCTTGAATATGTAACAGAGACAGGAAAAAAAACAGCACAAAGTTCGTTTCATTATGAACCTGAGGTTCATTTAAGAACCTAAATTTATTGTCTCTGAAGGAACTATCAAATCCCTCCAAAACTCCTTGGCAGTATATTGGCTATGACATGTAGGTTAAAAAGAAATTGTGTTATCACTAATGCATGAACTGTCATTATTGTCCCTAAGTATCATTCTGTGTCTTATCCACTGTTGTTGTTTCTTCACGGATGAAGGTTCTTCCAAAGTTTCCTACAGCTGTGCAGCTTTAATTGCACTTGTTGGGATATTTGTGGTTTCTTTTTTCACTTCAGAAGTATGCATTTATACCCCAAAGATGTGTACTGTTGAGCTTCTAACAAAATCCATTTACAATCGTTACACATGATTAGCAGCACCTACTACTATATAGATAATGAATTTTTGCATATAAAATACCTTCAGTTGTGTTTGTCACTTTGAAACCGGCTGCTTATCAGTTAAAACCCACAGTGATCTTGGAGCAGTCCATGTTCAAAAAATGAAGGAAGAACAGAGTCTCAAGCATTGACTTAAATGAAAAGATGATTGTTTGACATATTTGACAACTGATATTAGAGGAAACTGGCATTTTGAACAGAACATACATGACCACACTAAGTAAAGTATCTTCTCTGTGAACATTTATGTCAAGGGAGTACTTAGTGCCAACATCAACCTACCAGGAATCAGATTTGAAGACTAATCAAAGACAAAACTTGGATTTAATACTGCTAAAACACAGAAAGTAAACCTAGGATTTGAGATCCTACCAGTGATATGCTGCATACCAAATCATGAAATTACCATCTTTCATCAGACTCGCAATGGAAACTGGGAAGCTTACGGCATAAAATTTCAGATGCTTTACATAATTATTAGTACAGGAGATTTCCCAACTACCATGCCATGGATATACTGATCAGCTAAGACTTACTGTAGTATTTTTAAGTGTACAAGAAGTGTAAGAAATGGAGCATATTATATATATATATCATTACCCAAGGCAAAAACTGCAAGCTTGTAAAGTGCCACTGCCCTAAATACACTGGCTAGGACTCACTGCACTTAACAAGCATTTAAATGCTATACATTTACTTGAAGTTCTATACCTACAGTCTTCCTCTACTCAATGAACAGTGACTGTTTTCTAAGTAAGCTGATTCACCTACCTATGTTGGATACGTGTCCACAGGTGGATATGTTGCCAATTCTAACTGCTTTTACTACTCTGTTTTGAAAACTAGATGTGAAGTTCCAGCTTCAAATCCAAAGACTGGAACAATTTCCCCACTTTCTGTCACTCAGGAGTGAAGGTATTACAATAAAAGAAATCAATTTCTCTGATAATGTTCTTATGCTGAAAGCACAGAATTACTGACTACTATATATACACACAATTTTCATTACGTTTATAAAAAGATAAATTTATGCTAAAAAAATAATATGAGCATTCCAAAATAAGAAAGCTCTGTTAACATACATTTATCTGATAAAATGAAATCCAGCACAATTCTAACAACCAAATGCCTGAGATGCTTGGCTTTGACACTGTCACTAGACTCTTCGCATTTCCTGCTGATGCTCTACTACCAAACAAATGTGTCTCCCTGGAAGCTTGTCTAGAATCCAAACTCTGCCCCTTCCCAGCTGAATGCTCTGGTCTCTAAATGGCATGCAACCTCTTTTCTCTTTCCCCAGTACTATGCTCCATTGCTCCTGGTTGTGTGCCAGCTTCAAGATGGCAATGCAATTGCTCAGCATATTCCTAGTATCGCAGCTAGTACATTTTCCTTGGGAATCAGGAGATGGAGGTTCAGTCTACCTGGAGACTAATAAAGCCACCTACTTTATAGGTGAGTGCAGTAATTATGATCCCCCAAGAACACTGCTCTAGGGGAGAAATGCCCAGACTTCCTGGGTCAACCTTCTCAGGAAGCTACAAGTAAGTGGATGTCTGTGGCAATAAAATATTTGTTTTCCAGTATATTAACTCTTTCTTATTAAAACAAAACCAAAACAAACAAAAAACCCCCACGAACAAACAAAAAAACCCCAAACAATGAACAACAAAAAACGTACTAACAAAAAACCAAACCAAATGTGGGAAGGAATCCTTGGCAAGGAAAAGGCAAAAATTTCACAAGTGAGCAGATATCTGGTCATATTCTGTATCTTTTGGTTGACAGTTCATGGTTTCACAGAAGCCCAGTAATCCTACACTAAATTGGGTGCAAGGGATGAATGAGCATAACCTCTTTCTCCAGTGGTACCTCAGAGCATTTACATGCTTTTCCTTCAATCTACCAAGAACTGAGCAACACGTAGTACTAACTTTCAAAAAAGCCACCATGGCAAGTCCCGTAACTGCCAGTTTTGACAAATGATGTATCATAGAAATGAGAGAAGAAGGCTGAATTTTGAGTTAGGGCGTACCTCAAGTTATTTGCCTTTTTTATAGGCAAGAATCGCTACAATATGCTGTATTTTAGCTATAAACACAGCAATAAATGTAGCCCTATCTACATAATCATATGCACAGAAATCTCAGTTTATCCAGCGGAATGGCAGACAGTACATAAGATATGTAAACAGATCTGCCAAACACTTACAAAACAACTTTAATAGCAAGTGTCATTTTTTTCTGTAAAGTAGCTGTTTTTAACACACATGATCTAACTCTTGTTTGCTCTTTAAAGTTTTATTGTCTTGGCATTTTATACAGGAAGAGAGCATTAGCATACTCAGGAGAACTGCTAAAAGTAAAAGGCCTCAAGCTACCCACTGCATGGTTGATAGCATAAAGCATGGGATATAAAAACTTTTGTCTGATTGCTCACTTTACTTGTTTTAGAGTAGAGTTACTCTCAAGAGCATATATTCATGTTCTTTCTACTTCAAGTTTTATTACTTCTTTTGTATTATTTAATACATCTAAAGACACTTCCAAAAGACAAATTTTTCCATTTTGAAAAAGTAATGGTTTGGAACCTGATAAAATACATGAATGTTCACAGCATATTATTTTCAAAGGCAAGTAGAATAAATGTGCAATAAAACAATTAAATGTGTGACAATAAACATTTCTATGCAATCATAGACATATTAACATGCCAAACAAAAGAAGGAAAACCAGGCAAAATATTTCCCCTAAAAAGGTCAGATCAAAATGGATTCTCCACACACCAGAGCATAAGTAAAAAGGGAGTTTGGTCTCAATTACTGTTACTGTTAAATATCCCACTCTAGAAATTAAAACGAACATTAAAAATGTGAAACAGAAAATGGAATGAAAGAAAGCAAATCAGATCAGCTGTTTTAAACACAGGGAAACAAGAGACCATAATTGTACATAGACATTAAAAATCATCCTACAGTAAATTTAAATCTACGTCTACTTAGATATCACACTGCTAATTATTATATAAATAACCTGGGAAACAATACCTCCAAGATACATGTTTTACTATTTAGTAAACAAGAAACTGCCACGTTTGACACCACTGATTAAGGCCAGGCATTTCTAAAGCTTGAGACACATTTCTGAAATCCACAATACATCAATTTTTAATACTTCCACTCTCTCAGCTCCATTAAAAAGATGGTAGGGGAAAGATTTTAGAGTAATTAATGATATAGTTAGCTGCTAAATATTAATAGGAATCGTAGTCTTGCATAAAATATAACATATAAACCTTGCCAATACAGACGCACCAGTAATTAAACTTGAATATGTAATTACACTGATTTATACGACAGACAAAAAGTTACACTTTACTGGCTTCTATGTAAACTGTGGGCAACAGTTAAACTTTGCATTTTACGGTTTATATAAATGGGCAATATCTCTACTACAGTTCATAAATGGTTTAGAGACTCACAGTTAAAATTACAACTAATTCTAACATGAACATTCCGACTATACCTTACATACCAGGCTGTGAAAACGACCACAGATATCAGCCTCCCGTTACATTCAATGCTTGCAAGCCAGTTAAAGAGGTTTGTTTGTTTGTTTGTTTTGGTTTTTTTTTAATAAATGCTTACACCAATCTTACTACGAAGTAAAAGAAGACCCATCTATTTAAGTGTTTTAATACAAATGTTTAGTTGAAACATTCCAGATGTTTCACTTACCATGTTTCAAAGCACTTTTCAGTAACATTGTGTCTTAGAGTGAGGCATTTTTTCTTGAAAGGATGCTAAGAGCACTTACATGTGAGGCTGAGGAGAACAGCCCGGACTGCTGTTTCCATTACTGTCAATGTGATCCAGTGAACCATTGAGATCTTCATGGACTGCCTGCAGTAAGCCACTGGATGCGTTATTTATCAGTCCTGGGTTACTAAGCAATGGTAAACTACTCTCTGCCAGTGCAGCCTAACAAAACGAAGAGTAAAAATAAAATTATTAGTTCATATATACACAAATCACTCTAAATGTTCATACACGTATGAATGTACACACACAAAGCTGTGTGAATGTGTGCATGGAAGTACACACACACAATTTTGGGTAGTTGTACAGGCGGTCACAAGGATTTTGTGCATTTTCCAATTATTTTCACATTTGAATATAACAGCAGCTGTATTTCTGGTTTACTATTTCTCTTATATAGGTTTCATTACTTTCCATTATTAACTATGTTCCAATATTCATAGCACTTTCTAGTTTTACATCATTTTTTGACTGAATTACACTTAACCCCTATGCCCTTCCACACAATGTATGGCTCCTTTATAATGCAGGCAGCTGCTATACTTTAAAAAATGACCAGAACTTAACTCAAAATAAAAAAGTCCTGACATTTGCCTCTTCTGCATAAAAATTATATATTATAATTAAACTTTAAAGTTTTTGCCATGAGCACCATGTTCCCCAACACTATGATGTGAAATCATTTATGACAGCTTGGATAAATATTAATGCATATCCACATGCATTTGCAAAAGCTTCTATCAATCTAACATTTGCAGCAAAACTGAGTGTTCCAGATTTTGCCACAGGGTGTCCTTCTTGCTTCTTCACATCAAAAGTAGCATGAATAAGAACTAGTACTTGCAGTGCTAGGTAACACAACTTACTTGAATGACAAACCCAACTATTTAGAATGACTACCGGGTCCACACACAAACATAAATATAGGTAACTCTATACCAAAGTACAACAGGAAATTAAGTATGTCACACATACGAACATAATTAGTGTGTACAAAGAAAGAATAATTTAGTATTTTTTACCTGCAAGCTTGCATTAAGAGCTGCTCCATAGCCTAAGCTGGTGGGTATGTTTTTCACTAACGTCGGGCTTCTGAAAATAAATGATTTTTCAAAGTTTAAGTAACAGGCAGACACCCTGGCTGGCTCATTGGGTTAATGGATTGGTTTTTCAGCTCAGAAGACCAGAGTTTTAAAAGGAAAATGAAATGAAGTTGGGGTGAAGGGGCTCAACCCGCTAGAACACAGTGATTTACTCGCATCAGCAAAGCAAAAGCCTCGTTGTAATTAGGGCCACGTGGAAATTTGCTCCAAAAGCAGGGCCGTAGTGACTCGTAAAGGTTCTGATTTCACTGAAAGAATTTGACAGAGATAGCTTTAAACTTTGTACAACACCTGCCTCAGCTACGCTTACTGTGTCATTTGGTTTTGGTTTTCTGAATTAACACCGGTACACATTTGAATACATTAGACACAACCACGCTAAGGTGCTGAATAAAAGGATCTTACTCTTCCCACCCGAGAAACTATGAGGGTACAACATTGTAAATGAACAATACAGTGGATCAATTAGTTTCCAGCAAGTGGAACGTACCGTATTTAAATCAGACTAAAAATACTATCTACCAGATCACCATAGAATTTATTTTCAATAAAATTTGTGCCTCCAGAGGTCAGCTGGGTGCCTGTTTACAAACAGAAATACAAATACCTTCCTGCAAAGAAAAACCTCCAGCTTCCCTCTCCGCACCTTTGGTATTCTGAATGGTTTTATCAAAACGAATTATATACTCTAAAGGAATAAAAAGCATCCACAGAATCAGTCATACTGACATGGGATTAATTTGAAAGTAGGGCAGTAAGCATGCCAAAGGTCCTCCTGTGAAGGCTTCTCATGAATACTACCCTCATCAAGAAGATATTTTTGAGGTCAGGACTGTAGTGCATGATACCTATATTCCAAAATGACCTTGAACGACTCCCTACTTCTGTCAAAGGTTTACAGTAAAAACAAGCACATATGAAACTCTAACACATGGGCAACATATGTACACAGCGCTATTTTTAATATATAGTAGAAGAACTTATGGCAGATGGAATTAAAATGACAAACACATGGTGAAATACATTGGAAAAACAAAAACCATTATCACTTTCCTCTGCAGCAAACTATATGGGAAAGGTAGGCAGGCACGGAATGTACAGAAAATAGCATTTACCACAAAAATGAAACAAATGTTAGCTCACTGAAGAGAATGCACCAGCACAGCTATTAGCTTGCTACGTATTCTCCACATAAGTGCTCACTTTGTCTGTCAGGTTGTAGTACACAGAGGACTCACTTAGGTTACAGAATTACAGAACAACTCAGTTGAACAAAACCAACCACCAACGTACCCTGTTATCTTTTGTGACCTTCGCTTCTGGTACTCTACTTCATCCACTGTCCATACTGCTCCTTTAACATTTTCTACTCGAACAAAACACTTGTGCAGGCTAAGATTATGACGCACTGCATTCTAAATCAGACACAAAAGGGGGAAAAGGTAGTAAAATTA
>NC_138663.1:28313970-28318970 GCF_964273445.1 Streptopelia decaocto
GTAACAACCCCAACAACATCCCAGTGGAGGCGTAACATTGCAGTCTTGACAGAAACTGAGCAAAAATCCCATGGTTACAATTGTTTAAATTCACTCCATAAAACAGCGTTTTTGTTCATTTGTTTAAGAATAACAAATTGTTTGTTTGTGTCTCTTGTAAGTAATTTAAGAAATTTCCTAAGTACTTTTTACATTTACTTTTTACTGCCACAGAGTCTGCTGAACTTCAAATCTTTCAAAGTGCGTTTCATTTCGGTAAATCTATCACAAAAAGATATTCTCTCTAGTTTCAGTCTCAAGGCAATGATTTGGACACTTATAGGTGTACTTTGTTTAGTGTCACCTATGGTGTAGATTGGATAGATTCTGTAAAAGATAGCATTACTTTTAAAGAAACATACAATTTGACAAGCTATTGCATTTTACCTTCATTTTATTGCCATATTTTTCATCACACTCATTGTTTTCCAACTGTCACTAAATTGTTCATTTTCTTAGTCTGCTACATTTGTAGACCTATTTACTGTTTATAAAGCAATATGCACTTACAGGTTTTGGAGATGGCTTGGGCTCCGAGGGTCGCATGTGCAAGTGGGTCATCATTGCTTGAAGACGTTCGCGTTCTTTAGAAAGCTGTTAAGAAAGAGTGAGATCAGAAGCATTTTAGAAATGACTGATACAGCTATTTTACTGCAGTGATATATCTTATCATTGAGCTTGTCTCAGTGTAATGATTCCTGCATATAAAAGTCTATGTCAGTAGAAACTTATCTGAGAGGAAATGCAACTTTGGGCTTGGAAAGAAAGGAAAAAAAAAAAAAACACAAAAACTTTTATAGCCTTTCATATGTTAAAAGGTCAGAGAAAACAAATAACACTTCATCTTTTTGTCAATAAGAGAATTGAGGTCACAGTTGGCTCGACAGTAACAAGTTACTAAGACCATAAATTAGAAGGCCCATAGTGTCTCTTTAAAGTCCTGTGGACACTGTTAGCAATGGACTAGTGCCAACAGCTGTGAAGGGGTGAAGGGTCCTCAAAGCACAGTGCCTGCCAGGATTGTCTACACACTTCATCCTTTCCCACTGAGGTCCAGTTAGTGCCCCCTGCAATCTGCCATCATCAATCTAATTCAATAGAGTGACAGAGCCCAGGCGGTGTGAAACGCTGAACTCTGCCACCGAGTCGGCATCGACGCTGCACTGGGTCTCATTACAACTGATGGACCTTACTTCACTAGCAGTCAGACAAAGCAAAAAATGGCATAATTGGTCACACTGCAAGCTAAATCTTCACTTGGACCGTTACATTACAGTCTAGACTTTGTAAATGGTAAACAGTTCTTAAAAAGCCCTTAAACTGCCTTTAAAAAACATCGTGTTACTTAAAGCTGTACTTTTTCCTAACTGATACCACTTTCTGATCATACACTATATAAATATTTGTGGTTTCAGACTCAAAAAAATTACCAAATTAAAATAAAAAATGAAGAAGTGCTTGAAACACGTAACTTGATAGTAATATCAGAACATAAAAGGAAAATGTAACCTACAAAATGAAAAGAATGATTTTTTTTCAAAACCCAGGTTGGAAGATGAAATGCTCAAAATCGTATTGGAGTGATATGGCTCTGGAAATCTGTAAAACAATTATGACATAAATTGCAACAAGAATCACTTGGTGTGTAACGCTGCCATTTTCCGGAGAGTTCTGTAATACTTTTGTGCACAAATTCAGCTGAAGTTACACCTGTAGGCAGAGACTGGACTGAGCAAAACAACTTGTAACTAGTTCTAAGAGGGAATTACCTGTATTACTGCAGATATTTTGTGTATTCTGGATATAATTTGGTCAGTATATCTTTAATTTAAGAACATTTGAAGCAAGGGGTGTGGAAAAGGTTTCTTCTTAGGATTCATATTATATGTGTGACATTTTAGGGAAGTGCTGTTTGCCGTGACATGAATTCCTATCAAATAAATTAAGCTAACACTGTCCTGTAAATCTTACAAAAGAATCTGAAGCTTTGCCTGGGTTTATAAAGCTTTCATTTTAAGGGAAATGACAGTAAATGATATTACTGTACACTCCTCTCATTGCTTTGGGTTTCCAGGATTAAAATACAAAAGATCCAAATAGTTTGCTTTAGATGAAAGAAGAACAAGTATTCCTACGTGCATGAGAACAACGAGACAATATGCTAAAAGACGAGAAAGCTGCAAGGTGTTTATCCTTCTTTCCCCAGATATGGAAACAAATGGGGACAAAAATCTCAGTCTCTCGCTGTGTCCCTTGGGCTCTGCAACTTCCCAAGAGGGGATGGGACCCCTGAGAAATTCCCTCCTTCTGCTCCCGTACAGAGACCACACAGTGTGGGGTTCCAAGTGGTCCTTCTGGGCAGCCAAGGTCTGTGCCCAGCCTCTATAGCCTGGTGAGTGTGGTCCCAACACTGGCGGACCCCAACGCTAGTGGGCACACCTTCCCTAAGCTGGAGGGAGCACTCGTGCAGTGACCTCAAAGGGTTAGAGCCTGACCAGGTCACCCCAGCACTGCAGTCCCAGCTACAGGATTCCCTGGGGACCTCCCTGAGAGGGTCTGACGTTACACCTTCTGCTCACAAAAAAATGCCCACCAACAGGCTGGGAGTAATTTTGGGTGGAGAGAGGATCTGCTGCTCCTTTGTCCTGCAGAACGGTATAGATAAGCACTGGGTCAGAAGGGGAAGAAGGAAGAGGGGTCCTGACCCAGCATTTCAAGAGCTGAAGATGGCTTGGATTCAGTCTCTGCTCCAGGGACTGCAGTTTTCATTCATGATGAATGGCATCAGGGTCTTAGTTCAAGCAAAATACTGTAGACCACGCTGATGTTAGATAATTATTGCATAATTTATAATGTGAAAAATCTTAAAGTAAAAACAAAAACATTTTTCATGAGTATCTACAAATTTCATGCAAGAGACATGCAGCTTTAAGCCAGAGTCACTAAGACAACTGTTTTCAATTTAGTTTAGGTTGATAGTAAATAAGTAATAGGATAAAACATCCATGTAACAAACCTGTATTTCTAACTGCTGAACCACTTGCATTTGCACCCGACACTGAGCAGTGCTTCTGTCATCCAACGCATGTTCATTGTTAAGGTGCCTAGAGAAGAAAGAAAACAGTAATAAGACACGGTTAAGATCAGGGAAATTTTTTATGAGTTGATCTCACTCTCTGGTACATATGGCTTCCATTAGATACAATGGGAGTTATGCAAAAAGATCTAGACAGAACATGCCTTAGATACGATACAAAATAACAAAACCGATTATTTTACGTAATTCTACAGACTTTCTCAGTGATGACTGCTGGATACCCAGTTCCTATGTCCCAGATCACATAAACCATCTTAAAGCCAATGTAACTGGATATCAATATGTGGTAGAGTCACTGAACCCCACTCCCTGTTGCTGGTGCAGATGAACAGAGAATCACCTTTCAAATGATTCTTCAAAATAGGTAATTGCTTTTAGGGTGCTTGAACTACTATGAATTACTGTGGACTTTGTTAAGATTTCTCTATCTGGTCTTCTTAAATCGTTAAGCAAAACCAACAGGACATTCATTCCCCCTTGCTCAAAACAAAGCTGCAGTTTGCAGAAGCAGCCTCTGAAGATGATGGCAGAGATTTGAGGAAGTACATAGTACTATTTTCTACATAGTAGCTAGTATGGGGCTGTGTTCTGGATTTGTGCTGTAAACAATGTTGATAACACAGAGATTTTTTAGTTACTGCTGAGCTGTGCTTACACAGAGTCAAGGCCTTTCCTGCTCCTCACACCACCCCAGCAGAGAGCAGGCGGGGGGTGCACAAGGAATTGGGAGGGGACACAGCTGGGACAGCTGACCCCAACTGACCAAAGGGATATTCCACACCATGTGACATCACGCTCAGCATATAAGAAGGATGGGAGGTACATTCAGAGTAATGGTATTTGTCTTCCCAAGTAACCATTACACATGATGGCGCCCTGCTGTCCTGGAGCTGGCTGAACACCTGCCTGCTCATCGGAAGCAGTAAATGAATTTCTTGTTTTGCTTTGCTTGTGTGTGTGGCTTTCCCTTTTCTTATTAAACTGTCTTTACCTTAACCCATGAGTTTTCTAACTTCTACCCGTCTTATTCTCGCCCCCATGCCACTGCAGGGGGCTGAGCAAGTGGCTGTGTGGTCCTTAGCTGCCACCTGGGGTTAAACCATGACAGAGGGATCCAGGCTCTGGATGCCTGTTTAGCAAAACAAAACGACATTCTGCAACAGGGACAGAGGACCTCCGTGAGGGGCTGTCCATAACTGAAATACAGCCCAGACCCAAGTGGCTGTCCCTCATACGTTTCAATTGAGTACAACTTTACAAAACCCATTTAATAGTGTTTTTTAAAGGACCGTGGTTTCAGTTTATTTCCTCTCTCTTCCAGGATCAAATAAGTCCCTTTTGGAGCTTGAATACTGGGTTTGCTGCTCCACTGAGAAAAAAAAAAAAAAGTAAGGATTAGGCTAGAGAAGAAACAGGAGCAAAGGAGTTTTGCCTTTGAATGTGAATTTACCGGCTATTCCCACTGTAGGCATGAGGGGTAAGCTTTGCAGTGACCACAGTCACAGATGGTCTCACAGTAACAGGAGCAAAGTTATCTGTACCATGGAAGAAATACATCTTCTCCTTTTTCTGTTTTAGCAGAATGAATCAGAGAACTGTGATGTTATTTGATTGGTAATCTATGTGAAAAAAATGTGTTTGTCAGAAACAGGAAAAATAGAGGGTCTGCATTTCACTTTTAGTAAAATTTGTCTCTTTTTATTTAGATCATGACTCCACAGTTTTAGGACTCAATAACAGGGTTTGCAGATGAGTAAAATGCAACAGGCTCTGCTGTCCTTGTAAGAGGCATGGCTGCGGAAGAGATATAAATAATTATGGAAGATTTTTTTCATTCTTTTAATATAAAATTGTTTGAGTAGAG
>NC_138663.1:28323970-28343970 GCF_964273445.1 Streptopelia decaocto
TGTCAACACCTGTTTCACAGTAAAATTCTGAATTTTCGTAAGCATTTTTGGCATTCTTCTGACTGTTTCAGTGACTGGCAATTTGTTTAAATCTTGTCAGCTTCGTTCTAGTTATGTCACAACTTCTTCTGATCTGTCTTTACGTTTTGAAGTTTTTCTTAAGCCAATAGCTGTGTTTTTTATTGAATCACAGAATAGTTGGGGTTGGAAGGGATGTCTGGAGATCATCTAGTCCAACTCACCTGCTGAAGCAGGTTCACCTAGAGCAGATCTCACAGAAATGTGTCCGGGCAGGTTCTGAATGTCTCCAGAGAAGGAGACTCCACAACCTCTCTGGGCAGCCTGTTCCAGTGCTCTGGCACCCTCAAAGTAAAGAAGTTTCTCCTCCTATTCAGATGGAACCTCCAGTGCTTCAGCCTGTGCCTGTTGCCCCTCATCCTATCGTTGGGCACCACTGAAAAAAGTCTGGTCCTAATCCTCTTGACATCCACCCTGGAGATATTTATAAACATTGATGAGATCCCCTCTCAGCCTTCTCCAGGCTGAACAGACGCAGCTCTCTCAGTCTTTCCTCATATGAAAGGTGCTCTAGGCCCCTAATCATCTTTGTAGGTCTGCTGAACTCCCTCCAGCAATTCCTTGTCCTTCTTAAACTGGGGAGTCCAGAACTGGACGCGGTACTTCAGCTGCAGCCTCACCAGGGCAGAGTAGAGGGGGAGGAGAACCTCCATCAACCTGCTGGTCACATTCTTAATGCACCGCAGGATAGTGTTGACCGTCTTGGCTACAATGGTACATCGTTGACTCATGGTCAACCTGTTGTCAATCAGAACTCCCAAGTCCTTCTCTGCGGTGCTGCTTTCCAGCAAGTCCTGGTGCCTGGGGTACTGGTGCCTGGCGTTATTCATCCCCAGGTGCAGGACCATACACTTGCCTTTGTTGAACTTCACCAAGTTCTTCTCTGCCCAGTTCTCCAGCCTGTCCAGGTCTCACTGAATGGCAGCACGGCCTTCTGGTGTGTCAGCCCTTGCTCCCATTTTGCTATCATCAGTAAACTTGCTGAGGGTGCTCTCAGTCTCTTTACCCACATCATTGATGAACAGGTTGAACAGGACTGGACCTAATACTGACCCCTGGGGAACCCCAGTAACTACAGGCCTCCAACCAGAGTCTGCATTGTTGATCACAACCCTCTGAGCTCTGCCATCCAGCCAGTTCACGGTCCATCTCACTGTGCATTCATCCAACCCGCACTTCCTGAGCTTGCCTATGAGGAGGTTGTGAGAGACAGTGTCAAAAGCCTTGCTGAAGTCAAGGTAGACAACATCCACTGCTCTTCCTTCTACCCAGCTAGTCATACCATCATAGAAGGCTAGCAAGTTGGTCAAACATTATTTCTCTTTGGTGAAACCATGCTGACTACTACTTCTGATAACCCTCTTTTCCTCCACATACTTGGAGATGACATCCATCACCTTTCCAGGGATGGAGGTGAGGCTGACTGACCTGTAGTCTCCCTGAGCAACTGTAATCTAGCATTATTTTGTCAAGATAGAAAATTGTTTCATAAAATGTAAACTCTGCGTTTATGTTTAAAGTTGAAGGATATCACAGGAAAGATACAGGATTAGGTTTTTCTGTATGTACAGAAATATATTATAGAGATCGGCTGTACTTTCTTGAAACAGATGCATATGTTTCCAAATATGAAGCTAGTCCACAGCACACAATGTATAACTTCTTTAGCTATCCAGAACTTTTCTAAAGAATTTGAGATAATTGGAGTGTCCTCAAATTATCTTTAAAACAAAACCAACTCATACTGGTAAAACAAAATTGAAGGTGAAAATAGTTTGCGTGGCTTTAAGTCATTTATGGCAAGGTATTCATCACTTCACCCTAATCCTGTCCATTATTAGGAAAGTGAAGCAAAGTCAGTGTTTTCTGTCTTAATCCTCCTTCCCTGATGCTTTGCACAGTATTTTTTTTTAATGAAGCTGCTAGGTAAACCATTTTCTAAGCACAAGTACTTCGAGTTCACCTCATAAACTAGTCACTCTTCAAAGTTGTCATAAGCATATTACAGAAATACACAGTACTAGACTGGGGTAGTGTACCTTATTAATATTTCATTTTGGTACAATATACTTGCATTAACTCTCTTAACACAGGTATCATATTGTTTCAAGTCAGAGAACCTAAACATCGTAACAAAGATTAGACTAAGAGCAAAGCCTTAAAAACTAGAGCCATTAGTCCTGTCATCCTCTATAAAGTTAATGGGTTGGAAAAATGGTCAGTCTTTGGACTAAAAGTTGATCTTTAATTGAAATAAAATGTTTTTTAATTGTAATGGGGATTTTGCACTAGTACTAACATGAAAAGGTACTAAAGAATCTAGTGCAAGGTTATGTATTGACCTCCATCTTAATGTTAGTGTAAGATGAAGGAATATTTCTATTTTGTAAATAAGCTTGCTTATTCAGCACCATGACTTCTTATTTGTTTTAAGGGCAGAGAAGATATAATTGAATGAAAAGAAGAAATATTCTCAAACATTTTTTTTGCTGCTGCATACGACAAAAGCCACAGCACTGCTGTAAACCCTGACTGCGTCTGCACCAGAATTATCAAGATGTTATATGTCGCTTACATATTTTCCAGGGTTATTTGGTTCAGGAAAGCAAGAGCATCTGTAAACCTAGCACTACACTGCCTTAATCAAAATGGTTTTACTGATCGTGGATTATAACAAGAGACCTGACATAATGGATGTGCAAAGTCTGCCCACAGAATTAGCATCACTATAGCCTAGAAGGCTGGATGTATTTAGAAAATGTAGTTTTTCTTGAAAAGGAAAATGCTTGAGATAAATGAATTTAAATTCTCAGTATTAATAATACTTAGAACACTCCATTGAATTTGGGAGATTTCATTTTCCTTTAAATACAAACTTCGGTAAATCAGGTTATTTTAGATCCAGTTTTCTCCAACAATAAACCATCACTCTGACATTCAATTTAATGCACTTATAAACAAAAATTTATCACAAGTGATACCTACTTAAGATTTGCAAAAGTCAGTTTGAGTTGCTTCATTTAAAACTGAAAGGCAGCATGAAAGATGGAGAAAGCACTGCAAATACTTTATGAAAAGTATTGCTATAATTCTACTATAAAAGTTACTGCAATACTGAGTACTTATGATCTGCTGTTCAGGTGCTTCTGTTATAGACCCTGTAGTCTACCATTTGTAAACACATCTTTTTGATGTTTCTGCCAGCATCCTGGCAACAAAGCCATGCAATTTCAAATGAGCTAATTAACTTAATTGTTGATGAAGCATGAAACAGTTCATTCACCCTGTTAGCTGCACCATGACAACATAAGAGTCTCAGCCCCTGAAGTTACTCATCTATATAAGCCTATCTGTAGCTTTCCATTAAGATCTATTGCATGACAAAATGACTGTGGCTCTTCTGACAAAGACCAGTCCATAATGTACACAGGTAGAAAATCAGTGCTGTTGTTGAAAATTGAAATGAACATAGAAATACTAGTAACTAATTTAAAAAAGAAAAAAAAATGCAGAAACCCATTGTAGTTTGAAGCTGCAAATGAAAAGTAAAAGCTCTGTCACTTATTTTCTAAATGCCCTAATTTAGACAATAGCTGGCAAAACTAACTAGCAGAAGTGAAAACTTTTGACATCACTGTTCAGTCTTGAAAGGTGCAAATCTACCTGTTTCTGTTTATATTGTGCACATGGAAAAGTAAAAACAAAAATAAATTAGCAAGTCAGAGTTAAATGGTCATGCTTAGTCCTTCGTGCTTTTTTATTTATACTGTACACACTAATTCCTACTATACACAAACTGTCAGAATTTAAAACGTGATTCTCATACCCCTACTATGCAATATACAATCTAAAGTATCTCTTCGAATTTCCTGAGGCTCCATTTCAGTAAAGGATAATAAGAGGATCAAACACTGTGATAGTGAAAGGTCTGCAAAAGTGTTCAACATGAAAGAAAGGATAACAATTTGACCCTCTGCAGATAGCCTTGATTATGCAGTTCTTTGGAATAAAAAAAAAAAAAATCTCTGACATGGTTTACAGTAAAATTTTACCATCTTTCTTTTTCCCTCACCTTAAACAACCCTGTACCCATGAATAAAAATTCACCTACTTCAAAAATTGTCCAAAATCTTCACAAACGCTTTCACAGCCAGGCCATTTGCAAACTCCATGACCATAGAGAGTATGGGAGGCCCCAGTCTCCTCATGTGACGAGCTGTAGCAAAAGAATAAGGCATCAGATTCATCTCAAAAGCCATAATCGTTGGAGGCTGCTAGCGCCTGTCAGGTTACGATCAGTGACAAACAGGTCAAAACAGGTCAATTTAGCTCAGAGCAGTCAGAAAAATTTAATCGTTCTATTGAATAGTTCAACTGCCAAGGCTAGATGATGTTCCAATTAGAGAAGAAATAGAGCCAAAGATGACTGTTAATAAAGGATGAAAAAATAAGATGACTGTATAATACCATATGCTAATTCTGCCATATGACCTTAGTGTAACATTTACCTATAAATAAAAAATATACTCGAAAACGATCAATTCTGAGAAGAAATATTGAAGACAGTCAGAATTTATGAATATTGTAAAAGTTACTACAAAATATTTTGATTTTCTGATTAAATGTGTATAAAACTAAAGTTGACTCCATTAATAAATATTTTTGTTCACAAGTATTGCTTCCACTAGCTGCTTGGCTTTGTAAAAAAACCAAACAAACCACAACCCAGCTGTGTTTCGTGTCTTTTTTTGGAACATCTACAACTGTTTCATCCATGTACAGTTATCAAAGAAATTCAGGCAACTGTCCTATGGAAGTGGGTGTCAGCTACACATCCCAAAGCAAAGAACCATTCTCTGAGATATAAGGACAAAAGTAATGCTAACTAAAGGTACTACTACAATGGTATTCGGAGAAGTAACATTTTAAATAAAATAAAATAATAATAGAAATATCTTCTCGCAGTCATAAGAGGACCAAAGACACTTAAATTATAGTCTCCTATTATAAATATTATAATAACTATGTGGAATATTTATTTGAAAAATACAATTATTTACAATTTAGGTTATGTAGATATAAATTTTATTTTATATTGAGATCAACTACATCTGACTATACTAATTTATTTATTAATAAGTGCTACAGATACTCTTGTATCCATTTAATCCATCACTTGAAAGTAAGGAACAGTGAAGAATAGCTGTCAATGTGTCTCAAAAAATATTTTAACTTTATCCATGTGTTTGAATTCCACTGTATTACACTAACCCCACTCAAAATTTATATGAAATGTGTCAACTGTGTTACTGTTGTGCATATAAGAAGGAAAAACAGTGGTTTTCATCACAAGAGATGAACAATATGAGATACATGTTCATTTTCTATGAAACCAGCAGTGTGATTCAACAGTAAGGGACTGACTGCTAGATGTATTAACTCAAATATGAATGAAACTATGTGCCTCCAAAAGTGGCCACAAATCTGCATTTACACCTCTAAACCAGCACATTCTATTCTGGGATTTCTAATTTTTAACAAAACTACCATAAGCTCATGTGTTATAAAATCACAGCAGGTAATTGTTGTGTCTGCAAAATTAGACATTGTTAGTGAAAATGATACCCTATTGATAAATAATTCTGAAAAATCACATCTCCACAATCTCTTAACTAACCTCTATTAAGTGTTATTTTGTGATTGGAAATAATGTGACTTATGATGTTAAACAACAGCTTTATGTCAAAAGATAAGCACAGTTGAAATCTTGTCAGAATTACCTGTCTCGCCTTGCATTTAGAACTGAAGACTGTCCATTCACTATGGAATGATGAGTTATTGGTGGTGATGCTTTGGAAGTGGTGGAGGAGGTAG
This sequence comes from Streptopelia decaocto, assembly GCF_964273445.1. Classification (NCBI taxonomy): domain Eukaryota; kingdom Metazoa; phylum Chordata; class Aves; order Columbiformes; family Columbidae; genus Streptopelia; species Streptopelia decaocto. Next base: position 28,329,923 of record NC_138663.1, read on the forward strand.
TAGAGGAGGAATTGTTAGTAGTGAGGTCTAGCCCTCCATGTTTAATGCCATTGTCTTCCATACTGTGAACTCCAGTCACTTCTTTCCATAACTGCTGAATCTCAGCAGGGCTTAAGCCAGCTATAAAATGAAAGAGAGCCCCACTAATACAACAAAATAAAGAGTTTCATATAATGAGCTCAGTGTTATTAATGGATTAATGCCAACAATAAAGCTGATGCTGTTTTTCCAGCACAATCAACGTATAGTAAAACATAAATTCACTTTTCTTCTGTCAGAACCCAGGTAATCTAACTGTCTTCTCTTGTGTTATAAGCAGTCAATTAGAAATCGCCAATTTTAATAACATTATACTCCTTCCGAAAACACTGCTCAAAGAACAAAGAGTGAAAGCTACAAAGAACTTCCAAACTTTTCGAAAATTAAAAAACCCCACAATCCTATATATACTTCCAGACAAGTTTTTTGTTGTCTGCGTAATCACTTTCTTGACATGGAAACATAACTCAATGCACCCACAGTTAACCCAGGTTTTATAATTTCTCTTAATCCAACATGTAATGGAAAACAGAAAAACATATCACATTAAAGATACAAACACTGATATTCTCTTTTAACACTTAACAAGAGCAGGGAGTTGGGGAAGAAGACTAGAGAGAGAAAAGTAAGAAGACAAAAATGAAATCAATGAGATCAGAGCAGGTTTAATATTTGAGCAGAATGTATCTGTCTTTAATTAATGACACCTACATATGCATTAGTCCTGATTAATATTTACAAAAATCGTTCAATTTAACAATGTGTCTTAAGAGGCAAAACTAAAGTGACTATTTGCAAGAACAAAACCACTACAGCACACAGCAAGATACTGGTGACCACTTAAACTCTTTGGTACCATTCGGTGGCACTGGACAACTAGGAAGCCAACAAAACTGGCCCATTTACAACTCACTCTACACAGATGAAATTACATGTAGTGTAGACCATGGAATCCTTTTGCTGTTTTGGGGGGTTTTATTTAGATTTTTTTTTTGTCCAGCCCTACTGTGGAAAACAAATCAGAAGGTCTGGCTAGGAGAAAGGAGATTCTGTCTCACCAGTCTCCTGGTGTGATGGGCAGCCTTACAGAATTGAAGAGCTTCTCAAACTTCTCTGCTATATGCACAGTGCTGCTCTGGACTCTAGCCACCAGAACTTTGCACACAGAACTTAAGTTTGCTCTCTACTCCACTTGCAGCCTGGAAACTTGTAGTTTCCAGGATTCATCGTTAGCCACAAATAGCAATGGCCGGCAGAATGTATTCATACATCTGTGTGAGGGTTGTCCGGCTGAGTTGAACACTTTGCACAAAGTCATGGAAACTTCCATTACAATATGCTTCCACCTGAAGTAAACAAAACACAGTCAAGAGAAGAGCTGTGAACATTCGCTTATCTTGCCACTGAACATTCAGCTACGGTAGGAAAAAGGAAGAGTTCACCTGAAAATATACACCTTCTGTCACTGCCAGTCTTTGTAAGTTTGACATCTCTCTTTTGAAGAACATCACATTAAATGTAGAAAATAATTAGAAGCCCAAGGAGCTTCTTGTGAAAGATCTGGTTTCATGGCCAGTTTTTTCGGCCTGACATGGTTTGGGTCAGAGGTATCTTAAAATCTAATTCTGTCTTCTGTATCTCAACAAGTGAAATTAGATAAGACATGCTCATGGTTATCTAGATCTGCTGGAATGTAAAACATTCAAAATGTTGATGTTGTCTGAATCAAAATTTTGCTCTTTTGAAAGAGCTCAACTTCCTGGCTTCAGAAAAGCATTAAAATATATTTATTCAGACTCTTCGCTGAGCATAGATATATTGGAAAGATGTAAAGATTGCTTTTCACTATTTGGCAAATCTGTTTATTAGATAATGTTTTACATTGAAGACATAGGAACTCAGACTACTAAAATGGATTCAACCAAAAATGATGAAAAAGCACAGTAGGTTCCTTAATACTTTTCAATAGCTGTCTCACCATGAAGTATATGAAGTTATTAAAAAATGGACTCGTAGTGATTTACAGAAATAATAATTTCTGGAGGTAGTGTGGAAACAATTTGGTTGGAAGGTATTCATTTTTTTTTTTTAAATTATGAAAGGAGCTCATTTTTAGACTACTATTTTGTGTCCTGCTTCTCTGCCTTAGATACCAACACCCATTGGCAAACTCAGTTAATGACAAAGTGAAAAAGAATTGATTGGAATGTAAGTCTTAAAACTGGAGTTTATATCATATTTGTATGGTTGAAAGCTAGGTTTTAAGGAAGCAAGCAAAGAAGCCAGGGTCTAATTTACTGCATTAGAGAGATGGGTAACGGGAGTGATGGTAATACTAGTTGTAATTGTTTAATGAAGGTAAGTAATTACTGCCGTGTTCATGAGGTATGTTCCAGCAACACTGCAAATAACCCATTTTCGCGGGGTAAATAATAGTTACCTGCAAATGTAATCACAAATCAAAATGAAAAGTAATGTATTAATTTAGGTGGCATGATATACACAGTACATTGTTTACTTCAAAGTCTTCCCCTCCTCCTGCTAACAAAATAAACTAATATGGTATTGAAAAATAAAATACTAAACAAGAATAAACCCATCTGTTTGAATATTCAGAAGGCAAACATGTTGTTGTGTCTTGTGGAGAGAAAATTTTCATCAGAGATCATTAAACTTTGGGCTCAAGGGGAGCGGCTGGAGCCCAGCCCGGCCCATGGCCAGGGGAGTCCTGGGCAGCCCCTTCCTCGGCCCGAGGCTGCGCAGGGAGCCGGGCCCCACGCTGCCCACCTCACCCACATCTCCGTAACATCAGAAAGAAGTTTCTCTCTGGGCTCAGGCTGGTTAATTTTATCACTTCTCACGAGCACTTTGAAAGGCTGCCTTTTAGGATAAAAGGATTAAGGGCAGGCACTTAAAAAGTATAAAGTTAATAAGTGGACTTGTAACTAATTGTAAATGATGGTGATTTCGTAGTTTCTGTATCTAAAAAAGTCCGACTCCCATTTTACAAGAGACCTGTAAAATGGCTGACAGATATTTTAGTCTGGATGTAAAAGTAGGCTAAGTTTTAAAGTTTCATAGGTTGTGATAACCCTCAAAATACCCTCTGCACACTATGTTAAAGGAGAAAGGATCAGGAAGAGGACCCAGAGTGGGACCATAGTGAAGAGCAAATACTGATTTGCTACGCAGTTTACTAACACCAAGAATTTGGGAATTTTGAGGTTTGTTTTATAACTCTTTTCACCACTATCTCCTCCATTTTTATGTTGGAATAAATACTTAAAACAAAACTACCACTTAAAAACGAGGTCCATGCCTCTGTTTTTTAATTTTCCTACATGGCCTGATCAAAACTTAAGGTGTTAGGGTGTTGTTCTTTTGTTTGTTTGTTTTTTCATTTAAAGTCCTCCGCATTTAACTAGCTGCAATGCAGTATTATATGGAAGTAACTCCCAGCAAGCCACTGACTTTGGATATGGCATAGTGAAGAATTTTGTCACAAAATAAATGCTAAATCACCTCTTATATCTTATTTGCTATACTTTACCATCAAGAAAACATGGTAAACATTCCTGTCCTTTAAGGGCAGAAACTATACTTTGAGCAAATACTATTTATATATGCAAACCTCACAGCTGTAATTGGAAGTTATGTCTTTTCATACTAACTAATGCAAACCCCATGCTGTCTTTATCACTAATAACTTGTGTTTTACAAGACTCTTTATGACCAATAATTTTTAAACATGAATCCCCTTGTATTTCTCTCATTGTTCTAGATATCCATGTAACTCAGCAAGCTAAAAGGATGCATACAAAAATATTTGTGTTACACATATGTAAAAGCTTCTCTAGAACCATATTATACATCGTGCAGCACAGTGGAAAGAGAAAAACATTCTTTACCACATTCAGTCTGTATTACCTTAAATTCTGAAGGTTTAATTTAATACCACCTCAGAAAATGTCTGTCATAAAATTTGCTAAATTTTATGAGGAAAACAAAGGAAGTTTGATCTTCTTACTTCTATGCAAACCCCAATGCAAGGACAGCTATGTTAAATATAGTAAGTACTACTTGGATTCGTAAATATTGGGTACATTTGCATGTATTTGGATGTGTAAATTTAAGATTTATGGGACAATCTCAACAGATCTGAAGCCTATTAATCTTCATTATGTTGTTATGTGCTGGACTGGGTGCAGTACCTTCCTATGAAAGACACAATGTGCTGTAAAAGAAGCCCACAGAAGGAACTCCGAGCCTGTCACGACTCCACATTTGGTTCTCTCTCTGTTTCAGCATCTTGCTGGAAAGACTTTCCTTCTTACCCTCATCAGTCTACCTTCACCTCGCCTGGCACAGAGCGAGTGGCCTTTCTAGAGATGCAGAGAGGTTCTCCAGGGGAAGCTGTCTTATGTTTTTAAGTTTGCACATCCACATCAGGGGTATGAAAAATCAAGGCCCCATAAATTAACTTGTGTATGTAAAGGAATCCTACATACACAGCAGATATGAGAACAAGGAGAGAAAAATGGAAGAATTAAATACTTGACCGCAATTCATTATAATTAAAAATATCAAGGCAGAGGCAAACAAGAGATTAATTTGCTTTAAAGCAAACAATCCAGATATATTTTAACTGTAAAATTTTGTATTTTTTTATTGCTTTAGTATGAATCTATTTTGTCATGACTTCAGGTATTCTTAATCCTTTGAGCAAAAGAAAGTTCTGTTTACTAGTTCTCCTAATAATGTACCAAAAAAGGTATTATTTTTTCTGTGTTTTTCTACTAGAGGTGGATGGATGAGTGTTGCATTAAACTAATGAATATCAATGCAATTGGGTAGGAGTGCTTAGGGAATTCTTTGGGGATTGTTTAATGTGAGAGAAAACCTAAGGAATTCCTCTTGCAACAGATGGCACAAGAGGAGGTTGCAGAAGGTAAAGCTGTTCAGAGAGAGGTTGTGTTTCAATTGCTTTTTTCCATTCTGGTCCATGGTGACTTTGTATGAAAGGAAACCAGCATTACCAGTCCCATATGTCCAAATTCATGAATCAGCTTGCCTCCCCACTGTTATTCTCAAATAATAATATTTAACATGACAGCTTACTTAGGACTCTTTTTTGGTCTAATTTTTATGACTTTAGATATGCTTGTGTCATAACTTTTCCACACAACACAATGTGTGGAATTTACACATTTATTTCTAATCTCTGCTTTCCAGGGATTGAGGTTCTTAGCAGGTAAGTATTTCTCATGCCTTTTATCTTTCTTTTTTTTTCCCTGTCTACACTGTTGTCTATGTACCGTGTATTGTGCTTTTGCTCATCTAATTTCTGAAGCTTCAATTTCATAATAGTTATCTGGTGGAGGAACTAGATACATCCATAAAGACCAATTAAAAGTAATGTTACCTGTCATGAACACAGTCAAAACAATGCTCATTGCAGGATTGAAGTGTCAGAGATCAGAGTATTGTGTAATTTTAATGACAGACATTTAGCTCACCTCTCTATGGTAACACAAACAGAAACACATGCTTCACAGTTATAGACAGAGTCCTTAAGCTGGGAAGTCTTCGGCCTTATCTTAAAATGTAAGCAGCATTTATCTCCAAGTTAATTTACTTTTCAAAAGTGCGTGCCCTATTTTCTTTCAACCATGAATGTATTTGTGTCAAGTAGTAGAGTTTGAGCTCATTTTCAGCACTGAAAAATCTTGATCAAAGTGACAAAGGGATATATTTTTTTTCCAGAAAGCCTTTCCTGTTATTTGTCAGTCATAATACAAATGGAATCAACTCCTTCAAAACTTGTTGACATATTTAAGATATTTAATACACAGGAATAGCAAAGAAAAGGAATCCTATGGTTTGTCCCTGAATTCATGCCATAAACTGAAGAATCAAAACAGTTTTCACTGCCAAATAGTGTCTTCTCTTAGAAAAAAAAAAAAAAAGTGAGTTTTGGAATGGATTTAATATCACTATCTGGTATATTTAATATCTGTTCACTTATATTAAATGAAATGATAACATTGCCACTAAATCAGATTTCAGTAATTCCTCAGGGAAAAGCAATGGTGCTTGAATTGTTTTCAGCACATGAGGCTAATAAATATGCATCTTATATCTAGGAAAAAACACTCAAAAGCTGTTTTCTTCCATACAAGTATGCTGTAAAATTTATCACCTCAAGAAAATTTGGTAATATGAGTAATAAAGTTCTAATAATAGAGTAAGTTTAAGTGTCATAACGGGAAACTGCTGAAGTTCAGATGCAAATGGAATGGTTAAAAAAGTTGTGAATTAGAAATTACTCCAATCACGTATTACACAAATACCTTGTGGCAGAGACTGGACAGGAAGAGCAGATTGGCCAGGTGGGATGGAAATGAGTCCCTGACGCTGAAGGTTCAGCAGATGTTGTTGCTGCTGAAGTTGTTGCATCTGGAGGAGCTGCTGCTGGAAGACAAGCTGCTGGGCTGCCAACTGCTGCTGCTGCTGCTGCTACAAAGAGAGGGGGCAAGGGGGGGAAAAAGCAAATGCAGCAAAGAGTAAAGTGTGCGATGAAGGCTAGAAAGCCAAAAACATAAAATCAACTTCTTTCCCTTTAATCTCAGTTATTAAATAATAATGCTATTTGCAGAATACTCAGGCAGTGAAAGCGTTTGAAATTTTCTATTATATTCATTCAAGCTATTAGGTGTTAGGCAAAATGGCAAGATACACTTAATGACACACTAAAGAAAAGGGTCAAGAGAAAGTATATAACAGCTGTTTCAATAAAAAAAAAAAAAAAGCCCAGTTCATGGCAGATGATAACAAATTTATCTATGCTAAAAGTGTAACTCTTTACAGCAGTCTGCGATTCAAAGGCACTCTTGTTTTTCCAATTGACTAAGTTTGGTCCGCAGTGGCCCATGAATGTGGTCTCCAGTGATCTATTAGTAAACTGGGATGTAGCCTTCATTTCACTGGCCTGTTAGCTCTCTCTCTTGTTGGAATATATTAAAAGATGCATCGTATTCAAGGCAACGAAGTGCCCTATTATGGAGGAAAAGTCTATGTTCCAATTTTGTGAGGTATTTCAAGACAAACTGGAGGCTGCAAAGACTCAGGAGGGTATGAGAAGGCAGTCACACTTCAGAGAAAGACAAGCTGCTGTGGAAGACCTTTCCTTTCTAGTTTGGGGAAAAGAGAAACTTCTGATGCGCTCACTGGAAAACAGACTGCATAATGGAGCAAGTCATGTGGATTGCCCAGAGCCTCCGGAGAAATACGGGAGCAATTTCTATTCCGTAGTTGATGGCTGTCTGAAATTCTATTCACAAATCCAAACAGAAACAAAGCCTCAGGAGGTCACAACTGCTTCCTCGACGTTTGCATAATGGGCAGCTTGAAGACAACGTCTAGGATACCTGCTGATCAATTTAACTACTTCAACATGTTTTGTTTGTATTATGTTTATATTTGATGCAGTTTGCTGACAAGTGCAAGCTAGGCCTGAGAAACCCGCTTGTCAGGTTGATTTATGAGCACATCAAACTGTAACTTTCTACTCGCCACTCCAAACCTAGAGTAGCAGTTCATTAATCAGAGGCCTGTGACTTTGAAATCTGTGCTCAATTGCTCTTTTTCAGCCATGGACTAAATTTGCATGCTCTCTGAGCTGTGCCACTGAGAAAAGTAAGGCTCCTTCCCCAACACAGACTGCCTGTGAATACAAGATAATCAGTACGGTGTCCACCACACAGCTTGTTCTTTGCACATGCGGACTCATTAGCGAATATTAGATGACAGCAGCACTGGACTGCTCAAATCCTATGTCTCAAAAAGGGGAGCAGGAGAATTATACCAGCACTGCTATTAAGCCCAGTAAAAAAACATAAGAACAAATCTTTGATGGCTGCATCCTTGCTACAGGAAAAAATCTAAACTAGTCTTGTCTTTTCCAGGCTTCTGACAGCTCAGCCTAGTATGCATCGGCAAGGGTCTTAGCTCCTACCTCTTTTGCTTGCTTTCCTGGATGCTGTTGCTGCTGCTGCTGTTGCTGCTGCTGCTGCTGTTGCTGCTGCTGCTGCTGCTGTTGCTGTTGCTGCTGTTGCTGCTGCTGCTGTTGTTGCTGTTGCTGCTGCTGTTGCTGCTGCTGCAAAAGCTGAAGATGTAACTGCTCTTGCTGTTTCTTGTAAAACTCTTGTAGTTGTTGCTGAATAAACCATTTTGACTTTAATAAATAAAGGCAAAAGTTTCAAGTATTATAAATCTCCTAAACTCTTCTAGATTGGCATATGGTAGCGTAGCCATTAAGAATCACCTCATAACAAAAAAATGTGATTTGAAGAGGCAGATCTACATACATTTTTTTCCAAGGCGGTTCTGAAATTTTCCAATGCAGATTCCAAAATATCCTAAACAGAAGGGTATAGAAAATCTGTATTCTAAAGGGAATGCAAGAGCCAAATTAACTCCTCAAATAACTATACCTAAGTTCCTCACACGTCCTATGTAACAAATCAGAAGCTGTACTCATCCACTTTCAAGAAACCTACAAGTCACTAAGGCCAAACCAAACTGTCTGTTTCTTAGGGGAAAAAAGTAATTAATCTGTCAATCTGTTTAGCTGGATGCTGGATTCACAACTGAAGGTGAATTGCCTGTAATGATCATGGCACTGCATATTAACGTGTTTAAACATACAGTGATTGAGCCATGACTATGACAAACAGACACATCATTTTCTGTATGACAATTAAGCATGAGCCCAAAAATCCACTCTGTGTTACGCTGAGATACTGATCACTGACACTATCTTTATAATAAGAATAACAAGTTCATGGATTGTTCACTTAACTGCCAGATTTTGTGCTAAGGGAACAGCAACGTCCTTCTTTGTAGCCTTATCTGGGACAAATTTTTTATGTAAAAAAAAAACAACAACAAAACCACAAACAACAAACCAAACCAACCAACCAACCAAACCCAAAAAAACGAAAACTTTTTCCCATGATGAAACAAGCTTCGAAGTTCAAATTTCATAACCGCATACCATTTATGTGACTAAAGGAAGCACTACAGTGTTATGAATTTTAAAGCAACAATTACCTACAACTCTATTTACGCTTCCTTTGGCAAGACTACAATTAAAATGTGCCTAAGCACTTGAAAATTTAAGTATCAATTTGTTCAGTATTTGTAATGCATCTGCCACTGCCACTGTCGCTGTTTCTAATATAATATTTAATGTTTCAAAATTGCAATTTCACACTTCTGCAATTAAAACAAGAAATTTAAAGACTGAGAATCTTCACATTTATTTTCATTCTTTTTGGTGTAATGAGCAATGACATATTACAAAATAAGACCCATAAAGTCTGTCTGACACTTGTGCAAATGCCCTGTGCTAACAGTCCAAAGCAGGTAACCCACATTACCTGCTGCAACATAACTGCTTGCTGCTGCTGGAGAAGTGCTTGAAGCTGCTGCGGAGACAACACTTGCTGCTGGAGAATCTGCTGCATTTGCTGAGGGGTGATCACCTGGGGAGTCATCATGGCCACTGACACAGGCACCTGCACAAGATATCATCATCAAACACATTTTAGTTTGCCTGCACTGCAGCTGTACATCTTTTTTTATTTTGTAGCAAAGATGGACCATAATTTTTTTTACATAATATTTATCACTGCAAAGTTCCCGCTTCAGTCAGAATCTGTTATTTTAAGACCACATTACTGTGGCACGCTATTTCCAGAGGCATCAGATTTGATCAGACTCAAGCTGTATGTTCCACATCTCTCATGTATTCCTGCAAGAAATTTAAGCATTGGCTAGTACAAATGTGTATTTAAAAATAAATGATCACATGGCAGGGCTCTCAACACTTCATAATCAATCATCTTATCAAGTGTCATAATGTTACGAATGGAAAAATCTATTGAGACTGTTTTAAAAGATATGATTAAAACAGACAGCAAAATAAGTATCTTAAAGCAGTAAATGTTTTACACAATAAAGACACTTAGCCTAGAAAAATATTTGTGTAACACATCACTTCAGCATAAGAAAACTTTTCTTTCTCAGCAGTCTGATAAGGAAGTCTGATTTACACAGGGGAAAAAAGGTACAGACATATCGGAGCGCAGCACAAGGGCCACCACCTCTATCAGCCAGTCTCTGTGGAGAGAATTGTGTTCTCAGTCACACCTAACTGAAAACTAAAAGTTAGGAAATCTTGTCATAAGATTATTAGTTTCTCCACTAAAATTTAAGAACATATTTTTGTGTAGGGGCTCTTTTGGACAAAGTTTTATTATCTGTTCATTATAGACTGAGATGAAGTGTGTACATATGCACAAACACCCATACACACACGCTCTCAGGATACCTGTGTGAGTGGGAAAGACACACAGCAAGGATGTGTGGTTGAATAAGAGAGAAAAGTCCTGTGGAAGAGCCTGAGGAATGTGCCGAGCAGCAGAGACACTGTGTGAACCCCCTGCTCGAGCTGAGCAGGGCGCAGCCAAACAGCTGCCAGCGGGCCTTGTTTTCCACCCATGAAAAAGTAGCCACTCACTTGTCCAACTAAATTCACATGTTTTTTCTGTATAAAATAGCAAGCTGGCATATAAATACTGCTTTGCAAAATGTTTGTACAACATTCCAGTCTTCTGTAAATCAGCAAAAATAATATTATTATTAATAAAGTAAATAATGAGAAAATCTTAAGAGGAAAAACTTTTCTAATATTTCTATTACTTCAGTCTATCCCAAAAGACTTTGTATAAATGTAACACTTAGAGGAAAAGAGAAATACAAGTCTGCTGAAGTTTACTTTTAGGAGAAATTACTTCATCTAATATTACACAAAATTCCACTTTTCACACAATTCATCACAACATAAATTTAGTTCTTAAAACACTGACTAATTAAGAGCCTGAAAGTAAAAGCACCGACTATTACTGAAAAGTCTGATAACTTTTTGCAAACAACAAATTAATTTTAAGACAAAAAATTCTAAAAATCTTACTTTAAAGTACAACTGGAAAAGGCAAACCAGACTTCCACTCAGACACTTGCAGGGTGATAACTTAATCTCAGCTATCACTGGACGCCTATAGTCAATAGAATAAGGAAATCCCAAGGAAAGTTTATATGATCTAGTTTAGGAATCTATTTTATCATGGGATTAGTCCCTTCCTGAATGTTCCTGCCTCTCTCCTTTGAGTGCAGACTCTCTTTAAATAGACAACCAGCTTTCAGATGGTTAATGTTGGTTGCTACACTGCCACATCAACTAGTTTTGTAGTATTGGAAACACCACATCTCTATGCAGTAATGTTTTATTCTATGCTTACTACTATAATATGTATAACTTGGTGAAGGTATTGCGGGCGTGCTATTCTACTTTTCCACTCGCCTTTACATCCCCTCTGTCTTCCTTGCTTGTGTATTTTCAAACACACAAGTAAAAATTCTGATCTAAACACAGTGAAAACCAACTTAACTCTGTAAGTGGCACTGATGTATTCACGCTGACTCTAGCCAGTACGATGTGCAGTAAGATTCATGCTGCCGCAAGAGTCCTCTATTCCTCAGTTTGAAATAGAGATTCCCCTTCACAAGGTACATTTCTGCCAGCTTTTGTAGTATCTGCTCTGAATCTCCCTGACTGTGTACTTGCTCTTGTATTTGGAGACACACCTGCTGTGTGGTACTCCCTAAGAGCTTTTCTCTCCAAATCTGTTTTTCCCATATTTTTTAACAGTCACTTTCAATTGCATAAGCTAAAGTAGAGAACCTAATTCACCTGTTTTTCAGGATGATGGACAAAAGTATGAAAAAAAAAAAAGCCTGGCAGTCAAAATCATTAGTAAAAATACATATTTAGGTAGATAATATTGCCTTTAACAGAATTTTATGTGAGGATCCGTATGTGTTTATTATACCTGATATGTATCTTCTTTCCCATAGAAAAAGGACAAGGCATTTTGAAAACTGCTTGAATTTTAAATTAGCAAAACGTATTTAGCACAGAGAATTCTCTAATTGTAATTAGGTAATATAAATTGGTACATTTCACAGCCTTCAGTGATACACCAGACTGCACTTTATTTCTTACTAGCATACTGTTACTGTGCTATCTGGGTTGGAAGACTGTCAAAAACCTGCTATTTTATGGCCAATTATGTGCATTAGGTATATTTCTTTGGTTTAGTGTCTGCGTTTTTCAAGATTTCTGATCCGATTTTACAAAAATGTAGGAAAGAGGCAAACTCTGTTTTTCACATAGATCTCTCATATCTGAAGTCAGTTCAGGTAGAGGACAGTAGAGGGACCCAGTGAAAAGATCTGATGAAGTGAATGATGTGGTTGCTGGAGTCGGCCACAAACTCCCAACAACTTCTCGATCAGACGTCTCATGAAAAACCAAAGAGACAAAGTGAAACGTGATTTATGACTGTAAACCATTTCTTACAAGGCATCCTCAAGGAAATTGAACTCCCAACTCTGTCAGGAGAATGACCAGGTGCAGCAACCCTACCAAACACAACGGGTTGGACAGTCTCTGAAGAACACGTACATTTGTCAGCTCCATGATGGACCCTGATGGACAGTTCATGTTTGGAAGAATTTCCTATGTTGCTGAGGCAGGCTGTCCCCTACTTATTTGGATTAGCTCACAAGTCCCACTAAATATACAGCTTTGTAAATGAACAAACTTTTACCACATTTAGAGAGCATTTCAGGCAAAACCCCCTGTAAACTGCTTTATTAATAAATTAATACATGTGAATGTACTAATACAGTAGGAGCTATGATGCAGAATGAAAACGTTGATAGTGGAAATTAGGCAGATGAGTGTGGCTGCAGAAATTAAGACAGAACTTCTTTAAAGACTAAAAAGTCTGCTTTTCTCCATATCAGTTTAGTAGAGAAATGGTGGAGACTGAGCTTATGTATTAAACACCACTCTTCTGTCACACAGTCATGAAAAATTCAGCTTTACCTCTAAAGAAGCTTGCCAGGTAAACACTCATTTATTGTTCCAATGAACTAAACATGAATAATACCAATTTATATTTGTTTTAATGTTGTATACAAAAATCATATTCCTAATGGTACAAATGGAAGGCAGCATAAGCAGCCTGCACCTTCGGGAAGCTTTTGCATTTTTTAGAAGCCTTAAAAAACTGCACATATATTTTCATGAAATGTTGACCAATCTGACTTTGATTAAAAATGAATACGATGAAAGGAGACATACAATTTTGAAAATCAGGTATTGATAATGAAAATTGCACCCAAAACTTGAACTTAGTTTTCAGTGCTTTTGAGGGAAATCACAAAACCACATATATTAGTCACATTCAGAGCCAGTTGAAGATATGCAGGAATTATTCCTTTGTTACGGATAGAGGAAACAAGTCACAGTCTTTAAGCAATTAATCCAAAGTCACAGAATATTTTAAGTGGCGGATCTGAGAACGGAACTGTTCAGTAAAACAAGTCACTCTGGTTTATTGAAAAAAGCGTAATTAAACATTTAATGGAGAAACTTCTCTTTGTAGAATCCTTCTTTTAAAAATAAATCCAAGTGTGAAACAACACATTTAAAGTGCAGGATTGGGCTCTTTAGCAAGAAACAATTATTTTAAAAGAAGAAACTACCACATCTCTTCTCTTCCCACTTTGGTAATGCGTAGAGTATTTACCAAAATAATAATCTTTTGAATCTTTCTGGTTTTACGATATTAAAAAGAGCTGAGAATGAACTGAGTGGTATTTGTAAGCTGTTCCTAACTAACGAACAATGGGCATCATAATGATGCCCATAGATGGATGATACGTGCTGCCCAATTTTATGCAGCTTACGTAAGGTTACATTCTTCTGAAGCATCTTGAAAGTAAAAATTATGATACAAAGTACTAGCATTTATCAATAGAGAAACACTAAGACACATGCAACAGGAAGAATAATAAAGTGACAAAGGTATATCCAT
>NC_138663.1:28348970-28458970 GCF_964273445.1 Streptopelia decaocto
ATACTACAAGAATTAAAACAGAAATTAAAACTTATTTTCCAGTTCAAAAGTGTTTCAAGAACAAACATTATCTAAAGCTTTACAGATTTGAGATGTGAGTAGTGAATGGGATATGAAGCCCTAGGGCAATGGTACAAATTTGCCCTGGATCAATGACACCCAGGAATTATTGCCAGCTGAAACAATTCAATGTCTAATAATATACAGCGTTTCAGTCCAGTTTCTAATGAGCTACGGTCCTCTTAAAAAAATTACCATCATAATGAACCGCAAAACCTACAGAAAGCTCACGGACTATATGGCTTACAGGCTAAACTAACTTTCTGAACCATTTGAGTATCAGAAAACTTGATTCATTTTCCCTGTTTCCCTCTTTCAAGACAATGCCAGCAAATACGCAGACTACACCAGCCAGGCAAAGCATAGCCTGAAACTTTAAGAGTTAAATTATGAGGAGTGTCTCTATACTATTTATATAGTTAAGAGAGAAAGAGAGGAGCTCCTTTAGATGGCAATTCAGACAGAATAAATTGAGTACTGCTCGAATTTTCAATTGTTCTGTGTGAGAGCTTCCTCTCCATGAATCATGCAAGGAACCTCCCGACGTAGGCACGTAGCAACATTTGTGATGAGAATACTTCATTTCCTTTTCAACAAGGAACACAACATCCCGATACGACTGAACCCCACAGAAGTGAAGAAGCAGAGAACTACTGGTCAGAGCCACCAATACTATTATGAAAGTGGATGCACATGGGATACTCTGTATACTTTCAAACCAGAACTGTATTACCCACAGACAACACTTAGTATATACATAAACAGGTATCAGATAAGTTGTTTTATTAATCTTATACAACTGTTTGAGAAAATCTGTATATTGTGCTAAATGATGGGATTATTTTGCTGTTGCTGTGTTTCAGTTCTCAACACACGTAAGACAGCTTTAGTAAATTTCAGCAGAACTGCTGACCTTGGCTGACTGAGGTTTCTGTTGGTTAAAAATGAAGCATTTCAACTGGTGCCAAAAATGGGAGAATGAATCAAGGTCTCTTTTGTAATTATGGAGGTTGTGATTATTTCAACATGCAAGACCAGCACCTATGTATCATGATTTCCAAAATCCCCAAGCCAGAGTCCCATTTAAGCATATAGGTAGGAGCACCAGACTTTCAGATCTGTGTAGGCTGATGTTTTTTTTGTGCACTGAAGCACTCTGGTGCACCAGTTCCCTGTGCTCCTCAGAACAAGAACAGACACAGTGACCTATCTGACCTTTAGTTTGTTGCATGTAGAGGAGTTAAATATTGACAATCTGATTACATACATTTAGTGTGATACATTCTGGACAGATTCTTCTCTTGTTTACATCCATGTAAACACAGTATACTAAAAGGCCGTTGAAGACAACAGTACAATCCCAGTGGAAATTCGTTTTTATAAAGAAAGAGTCAGGCTCAATGTTACTGTTGCAGCTGCCCTTTGATAAGCATTACATATACTATAAAGCTGTAGGGTGCAGAATGCAGCTTCCCCTGAAGGATTTCTGGGACCTTTTCATTTGCCTCAAAGATGTGGAAAAGACAGTGTAATTGTCACGTGTACGACACTTAGAAAAACTGGTTCATTAACAATAGGAGGAGCCAAGGCTTTCTCCAGCTGCTCTATATGCCCATGTGAAGTCTGGCCACGGACCTTTTTTTTTTTCATTCCTCAAACAAGAACATGCAACTGTCACCAATAGCAAAATAAAGGAAACTTTGTATGGGGCCGAAGAGGCAGACAACAATTTTTATCTTCACCTCACATAAACTGTGTCCAGTGTACTCTTCCTCGTAACCCTTGAACATAAGACATAAGAACCCCAGTTCAGAACAGTTTCAGACACAAAGGTAAGAGACCTGTATGGCAAAGACTTTGGTATCACTGCCACCTTCACTGGGCCCACATAACATATCCAAGATTTCCATACCAAATTCACTCTCTTTGAATCTTGGCAGCCATGGCAAAGGCACATGCTGCAGTTGCAGAAGATTGAAAATAGAGTGTCCAAGCATAACAGTAGCATCTCTTATGGATGGTATTGAAGTAGAGATAAATGAAGCATTTTTTAATCTCAGCCAAAGTAGCCTTTAATAGGAAAGTTCCCTCTTGACCCTGCCAATGCTGACCAGTATTCTAAAGCTTTACTTACATTCATCAGGAATGCATAGGTATGAACTGGTCTTACTTGCTCCTGTCTCTGGATAAAATGGATGGACCCCACTCAAATTTAAGCAATAAAGACCATCATTTGGTCCATGGAGCAGCTGACACATGGACACTTCTCAGGCTTTCAAGGAGGAGTGTTTGGACTAGTTATTTTTGTTTGATTGTTTTTTTTTTAATTACATGGATGTACTTTACAAAAATGCTCTCAAAAGGTTTGGAGAAAATATGTAAAGTATATTCCCATATGAACATGAGCCACAAGGATAGCCAAATGTAGGACTAAAATAATTCTTAGTTTTTATTTGATAAACAGCAGCTGTAGAACAGTCTAGATTCTACCATCATGTTTAGTAATGTTAAAGTCACAAAGTCCTAACTATTTTCTCAAACCTGTAACATACATTTTAAAATACTGACTCCCGCTAAGGGAGGGAGTACGCCCACTTCATATTCTTGTGATGTGTCATATGAGTTCAATTTTTCCTGTTCTATCTACAATACAGCCACATTCACATATGGGGTAGACACTTCTGCATGACTGATTTTGGTTTGCTATCTGTCTTACTGTTTGTTCATAGAAACACCTAATTGTATAACTAATGCAGGGTCTGAGAACTGTAGTCAGACCTGTGCTGGTGTGCATACTGAACGTTCTGCTGCTGTTCTTATATTATACAGCATCATATGTCAGTTTTATAAGAGATGACATGGTTATTAGCTTGACTACGTTTTAGTCTTTTCCAAAATAAATAATATAGAAAAAGAATAGCAGAACAACAACTGTATCTTTTGGTTAACTTCAATGAGGACCTAAGTGTCGTAAGTGTCATCTAACAGAGAAAAGTGCTTATGGAGATCAGAAGAACTGAAAAAGTAAATGAGATCCAATGGGAAACACAAACTGTAACACGGGAGTTTGTCACAACAAAAACTCCCTCTCTTTGTTCCATACTGCCACCTCAGATGAATATACAACAGTATCACATCATGGAGTAATCTATTAGGTACCTGAGCCTGACAAGGACCTCATTAGAATATTGACTTAATAATTTCACAGTATGTTATTCATACACCGGTGACTCTTAGGCCAAGTTTGTACCACATCATTTTAGCATGTGTACTGGCACTAGGCACAAGTCCAGTCCATGTAAATCTGGAATTGTCTATATCTGTCTCCCTTTTCTACTACCAACAGAGGCTAGACTGACTCTGCTTCTAACATGTATCTAAAGTTAAATGCCTTAGGTTAGGCAAGATGAATCTGGACTTTTTGATAGTTCATTTGAAAGGTCACAGGGTTCCTGAGTGGCAGTGGCAGAAAAACTGTCCTGTGTACCATGTGTCGCTCTCAAACAACAGGATATTCACAGCAGTAATACCATTAACACAGAGACATCCTGAAAAGAATACAGAAATCTTGCAGCTAAACTGGAGTAAATATAGTTTCACTAACATCCATCTATGGCTTTGGCAGCTGGTATCCTTTGAAAGTTTCTCCCAGTAGCAAGTCCCTTCTCTCGCTCTCATGGTACAAATCAAAGCAGCCGCTTCTTCAACACACTGCTCCTTCCCCAAACACACTTCCATCACCAGTCTTGGGAGACTGCCAACACATCGTATATATTTAAGTATCTTCCATTTACTGAAATGTCACCTCCTTCATTAGACACAGGTGAGTGTTTCTGTCCTTTCACTGTCTTTCTATGTCACCTGCAAACGACTTTTTTTGTTCAAGACCATGGAAATACTGTATTCTGTTTTCTCAGTCTCTGGGTTTAGTCTAAATTAATGCCTAGGTTTAGTATCAAAATACAAAGCGTTACCTAGAGAAGAAGCTAATTTAGTTTTCTTTAGAAATCAAAGTCCTCTCTTCAGCCACTGCTTAGCCTTGCACTGTGATGGACAGTACAGCTGAAATCCTCCCAATTTGTCACCTTGCAAGCACATTGGCTATGGTAAGGTAATGTTTCCAAATTGAAAAAAATTACAGACAATAAGCCTGAGTTTGTTTATCTTGAAAATTACAGCAAAACAAACTATCTCCAATGGGAGGCAAATTTAGTACTGGTAAAGCATATGCTATTAATGAATTAACTTATTGGAACACACAATCCGGTATAGGAACATACAAAGAAATGACTGAAGGAGCAAGAAAGATAGATCTTTAGTGATACTCTTGTTTAGAAATAGGTTCCGAGTAAAGATTTTTCTTACCACAAAAAATGGAACTAAAAAGACCCAATTTCAGTAAAAGGTTTACTAAAATAGAACTAGGATACATAAATGATTTTTAAAAAGTTTAGAACTTCCAATGCAAAAAATATTAAAATTACTTTCTTTTATCATTTTAATAACAATGTCTGATTTGTCAAAATAACAGTAAAAACTCTATAAATACCTGTTAAGGGATTATTCCAATAGCATGAAAAACCTCCAGTGAAGAAATGACACAGAATATAGAACTGTCATCATGCATTTGCATATAAAAGGCTGTTTAAAACTGACAGGCACATAAACACAAAATACATGCTATAAAATTAGTATTTTTAAGCACAGATCTTTAAATAAAGCTGGCAGAGCACCTTCATTTTAGCTAACTCATTCTCAAGAGGAATCAAAAAATGGTACAGGACCTAGCAAGATATTTTCTTCAGTCTTGTATACAGATAACAGTTTGATTATTACAATGTTTGAACATATCTTCATTAACTTACCTTAAAATATTGTTGATAATTCTTGAATAATGTATTTTTATTAAGGATGCTATTACACATTTATAAAATAAAAGTATTCTTTATCTTTTCAAAAGATTATCAGAACTGTGGTTTATTACATATTGGAGGCTGCCTGTCAGAAAAAAAATATCTATAACGCTCCCAGGGACATCAAGCAAAATGCATATTTTTTTAAGTTCTTATGATGCAATGTTTGTAGGGAAATGAAGAGCTTTAATAGGCCAACCAGGAGACAAAAACCATTTTGGACTCACAAGCCCTTTCAGTCAGAAATAGAAGCAATTCAAGAGCCCTATGAAACAACACCCTAAATTTAAATTAAAGTAAACCATACCAAATGCATATTGTGGGGAAAAAAAAAAAAAAAGAAAAAAAAAAAAAAGAACAGAACAGTTCTGTCAAGCAAATAGGAAAAAAAAGAAAATATTTTTAAACTTCTTAAACTGAAAATGTTGACTCCTTTGAAAAGATGCAAAAGCGAGTTTTAATGCATTTCATGTAAAGGCTGCGATGGCCAGGGTCATGTCCCATGTCTCTCTCCCTCAGTGATCAAGTTGAACCTAGACAGGGGCTGAAACCACAGTGGGAACTTGCATTCAATAGTCTTGCTTGTCAGGAGTACTAGTTAACTCAGCTTTTGTCTCTGAACTATTCTACTTTGGATCAACGCTGGCAGCCTGTGCGCTGGCCTCAGCGAGGGCCCGTGGCTCCCCGGGCTCCAGGGTGGCCCCAGGGCTGAGCTGGCTCTGCTCCCCCTCCCAGAGGACTCAGCCCCTCGTGCCCAACACCTCCGAGAGCAACCAGCGCCCTGTGAAGAAGGGCATTGAAACATCTTCTCCATTAGTTTTGAAAGTAACAAGTTTTTAAGTCCTTAATTTTTAAATCTGTTGTTCAAAATGTCTAGCATTTAATAAAGCAGTGCTTTCCCAAGCTCTCCAGGTGCCGTTCCACTGAAAAATACAGATTCCTAAGAGTCTAGTTTTTATTTGGCTCTCTAGACACCAAATCAATTAGTCACAAAGCTTTAATCCTACGCAAATTCAGTATTACTTACATCATAGTGTAAATTTGAAATAAACACAGAACCTTCTGCAAGATTCGAGGCATAGACTTCTGTTAAAAAGTATTTTCTGTACAAACTTATATTTGCCTCTCATTTCTACTTAGTTTTAGAAACTACCAAGAGATTATCTTAGTAGAAGTCAGATACTTATTCCAAGAGTAATAGAAATAGCTTCTATTTGGATTACTCATTAAAACACCCCTCACAAACTAATGTTCACTAACTACACATATAGGCATAATTGCTGTAACCACTGATTAGCAATCTAATTTGAATTCATTTAATTAAAAGAAATTGAAGTTTTTATTGTTAAAAAATCATTATGCAAATCCCAGAGCAAAAAGAAGACACCTTGGCAAGTGAGCGAGCCCATCTCTCTCTTCAAAAGCAGAATAAACCGTTTTGTTTCAGAGAGATGTTTGTGCAAAATGCTTTAAGTAACTTTAAGTAACGGAGATTCCACAACACACCCAGAAACCTTTTCCAGCACTTAATTATTTTGCTTATGTTCCAAAAGATATTTTACGTGTAACATAAACTCCCTTTGCATTGATTAAGGACAATTTTCATTTGTAGATATGTATGAAAGTCAGTAAATGTTCTGCAAGGATATAATTAATGATAAGAATAATGCCATATACTGACAAAATGAATATTTTGTAACAGAATAGTCAAAAACAAATGCTTTTCACTCCTACTCTTATTGAATTCTTGCTATATTAATTAAACCTTCATCAGCTATTTTTATGCTTGAGAATATCTTACAAACACAAGAAAATGCACATTTGTACCTAAATACCTGATCCAACTCTGAAACCAGCACTGACGTAAACTCAGCATCAGCTTTGCCCCCAGGTTTGACAGTAACAACTGGTCCCTCTAGTACTGACCTAGGGAATGAAGGTCATTGTGAGACCTGGGCTTACCCAAGTACAGAAGTATTAATTTAAATACTATATGACCTGGAATATTATCCTTTTGACAAAAGACAGTATTACAGTTCATGTACATAAAGTGTTCATAGAACTCCTTGTAAGAAAAATATCAAGTAACACCCATAGCGGTTTTACCCGAGCTTCCACAGCTCTTCCAATCTGTAAGAAGGCACTGAGACCTGACTTCCAATTAAAACTAATAATTGAAAAATTATTTTCCATCTGGAAGTGCAAGCAAGTTCCAAACTACAATGTTTCACAAAACAAAGCTAAAAAAAATAGCTAAGGTTTGAAGGTGCTACAGCAATGCTTCCCTCTTGCCCAAATATGCAGAAAAACAATCCAGTTCTGAAATATAAAAAATGAGCCATAACCAGCAGCACGAAAAGGAACTTCTTTGATTTATAAGCAGTTCTGAAGGGCTAAAAATGTTGCTTAGGAGTAATCCAGATTTTTTTAATCAAAGTTTTACAATATGTATTTATAAAAATATTCGTGAAGAAAATTTCAAAATGAAACTTTTGCTTTGAGGTCAACCTGACTTTGACATTATGCATCTTTGATAAACTAATATTAAGAATGTTGTTTGGAAAATGTAGGAATATTTCAGCTTCCTCAAAATCTTTTTTTGATACAAAATTAATGTAACAAGTTTCAGAGCATTTTAGTACTGAAAAGTAATAATTTAAAGTGTTGTAAATGGCATACCTAATGAAGCTCTAATGAAATATTCAATGCTGGATCAATTGTATTGCCACTGCTAAAATATTTCACATTTTTCCCTTCCTTTTTCCCTTCCTTTTCCCTTCCTTCCAGTGGGATAGTTCCTATTCCCAACTGTGACGAACCCTACAGAGGCCAAAAATATCATTTTACCAAACTGGTAAAGAAAACTTGGCTTATTTAATTTGAAGAGTTTTCTAAATTTTGTGCATTCAGACTCAGCTATAAGTCACAACAAGGGCTAGAAAGAAAGATTTAAGGAGAAGAAAAGGAGAGATCTGAATGATTGACCTGATTAAAAAGAGCAACTAAGGATAATTACTAAGTTGTTAATGATGGATATCTTTATGACCACTATACAAATATCAAACAGTGGTAACAAACACAAGGAAATTAGAGGAGGATTTACAAACAGAAAGCGAACAGAGATAGGACATCCAGGTAACAGAGAAGAGGACATGCCATTGGCATCTTCTTGTTTATAGAGTTGCTGAGGAGGTTTAAGCTGAGTATTTACCTTTTCTTGGGGAAGGAGTAAAGCTTTAGGGGCTGCTTTAAAAGGAGTATATATATGTGTGTGTCTATCTGTCTCTCCATCTGTTTCTAGTCAGCAGCAATGATCCAGTCATTATTGGGAGCTTCTGAATGGTGAACTATTGAAGTGCCTAAAGCCACACCCCTGCTAAGTTTTGGTAAATGTAAGACATTCTGAATTAATTTTTAAATGAATGGATTTTGAATGAAATCAAGGCACATCTCCCAATTAAAGACGCAAAGGCACTGAGAAATGGACAGTTATAATCTCTCCAGTATTTTCTAGGTGACGGCACGATGCATGGATTTTGGGAAAGAACCCAGCGGGAAATCTGGGTGCACAGACCTTTGATAAAAACATCTCCACAACCCCCAACTCACTCCGTCTAGACTTCACTGTGCATGGAACATTAAAAGGAAGGAGATTTCAGGCTGAATAACACCTACATTTGCAGTAATATAGACTGTGGAGATGGACTTCAGTTCATTATTAAGTGTTTAACATTTATCTCCCTTTTATACATTGAGGATGTAAAGACAATTATGAAGAACCATGAGAATAACCTAACTAGATATTTATGACTGCAACACCACTAGTACCTTCGTTATTTCAGTGTCTCTGCAAAATCCTGAATAATTTTCACCAAGGAGCACAAATGCCTCTTGCACTAGATAGACTTTTGGAAACATGACAGTGTGACATAAAAAAAGGAACTGAAATTCCTAGAAGCTTATATCACATGTAAAGTATGCAATGTTATATCTATTTGGCCAAATGGATAAGTAGGCTGTATTTGTGAGCATCTGGCTTTTGAATATCTTCAACCACTTTATACCAAGCTTTTTACATTGTCCAACCCCTGAGTATGCTCTACCACGTTTTCTATAACATATTTTCACAAAGTGCTTTCTACTGTGTTTCAAATCCCTGTTTAACATACTGAAGTGTTATATAATGAGATATATATACGCCCCAACATTCCATTTAGACATATGTATGTATTTATATATGCATATCTTGCATATTATATATATGCATATCTTACATATTATATATACACATATGAAGTGGTACACATGCTACATATTCTAGCAATAAAATAAAGTTTGAGATATATAAACACATCCTCTTAATTTTGGTCTGTCTCCCCTGTCCTAAGATAACTGGAATAGCTATGTAAATAATAAAAACAGGAAATAAAACACTTTAACAATCCATTATCAAGGGAATATTGTTTTAACAAGGTATATGGAATCATATTATCATTCTGTTAATTCAATAATCTTGATGTTGTTACAAGACTGAGACAGTTATCAAAGCACGGGATTGTTCTTGTATGGAAGGATCACATCACTTAATGGGACAGAGATAGTCACATAAACTACAGCCTCAAAAAGATAACAAATACAGGTCTGAGCTTGTAGTGGCAATGGATTTATGGTGGCATACATGGTTCCAACAAAATAACTGTTATTTGATAAGCATATAGGTATGTCTGGTTTTGAAGCTGCTATCATTATAGTGTTGATTTCATAAAATTCCTCACAAAAGGATGTTTTGTTTTATATGCAAACACAGTCAAAATCTATACATACTTCCTATTTACAGTGGTTTCAAAGGTCTTTCATTAATTCAGCCTTGCAATTACAAACATAAGTACACCTTCTCTTCTTTTGAAATGTATTGAGTATTTATAGCAATTATTATAAAATGACTTTACCCTTGAGGAAATTGGTCCTCGAGGTTTGCATGGGTTTTCAACTAAACCTGTTTCCTCAGAGAAATTTTAGGATGACTCAGTACATGACTCAGTACATTCCTGCTTCATAACCATCAGTTAGCTAACATTTCTTACATAGTTTTAAAAATTCATATAGTTTTAGTCATAAAAAATAGACTCTGGGCACACAATTTCTTCTACTACTTTATTTCTGTGTGTAGTTGATAACAATGCCCACCCTCCCACCTACACGGCATACCAAAGTCTGAGACATACAGAAATTCAAGGTACTCATAAACTGTTTTCCATACATGTTCTTCTACTCTCACAGCTTCTAAACCCTTCTGCATATGATGTGGTCTCACACCCATTATGGAGATATTAATATAACCATATAGTTGCAAGAAGACCAGAATTCTAATGTGTTTTTAAGCTGATTATAGATCCACAGGTAAAACACCAAGACTGCCCCTTACCTGCCTTTGAATGGCATGTTCGTAAGACAGATGGATAGAGGTAGTTTAATTTCTGCTAGTTTTATCCTTTAGTACGTATGTGCTGCCTTTCATTCAATACGGTTCATGACAGATACATCCTATGAAAGCACATGAAGAGAACAGGCCGCACTTGAACAACTATGTGTTCAGCTACCCGAGGTCACAAAAAAAGGTGCTATTGTAGGTGCAGTGCTCCTATGCAACCATGGCCTAAACATGTAAATAAATACTTGGAATTTTAGGTATGTCTGTAAGTTATATAAATATTTATCTATATGAACAAATAGAAGATGGAGGGGTGGCATGGTGATTTAACAGGTCAAGGATGTTGCATTGTTCACAAATAGTGAATTTGAAGACCAATTCAGGACCAAATACCGAATCAGACTCAAGTCCAGGCATCTTTTGTACGTCACTATTATATACCAGCTTCATAAGGCTATCAGCATACAGGACAGGATTTTTCTGAATGAGTAGCCCTGTTTCTGTTTTATTCTGTTTGCATTAGGATCATAGAGTAGCCACCATTACAACAACGTGACAAATGTTGAAAAAACATCCACTTTAATAGTATCTGCTGTATTTGGTATTCCTCAGAAACCAGTTGTGGGCAGATGCTCTTTGTTGCTTATCTCATACTTCTGGAAGTTGTTACACAGGCAGTACATATGAAGTGTATACTTTTCGAGCTCCAGCACCATCTCCAGATTTATACAATAGTTAGTGAATGCAGAGATAAGTTCGGGAATGGATTACCACCACCCGACCTAAAGCAGAACTGAAATGGTAAAGCTGACTGAAGAGGGCAAAACTTTTTCTTCAAAAAGTATTTTCTGTATTCTCCTAAATTTCATCTTTAGCATTAGCTGAAACAAGATTATATGGTCAAAGTCTTTTTGTACTATTTCTCTCTTTGCAGATTAATCATGGTTAACAATGAAGACTACTGTCAAGCTACCTGCAGGTAAAATAAAGTTTGCACAGCCATCATACTGGCATTTCAAAAGCACAGGATGAGTCCGATACCATGAAATTTAAAAGGCAAGAAGTCCCACTTAGTTGGTTTACTGCTACTTGGCACACAGCAGAAGTGTTGTCTGGAATATTGTCTATATCCTGAGCGAAAAACAAAACTCCCAAAGTGAATTTGAGGGACAGAAACTATAGAAATTAGGAAAAAAATCACTTACATTTATCCAAGATGGCTGTCGCTATTACTGTTGAAACTCTGCTATGGGCTGAGGTCACAAGACCCTGTAAGCTAAAATAGAGAAGCTTCAGCTGAGGGTAACTGAAGCTGCAGCACATTAAAATACAGTTTAAGGTTATAGGTATTGATTGGAGTTTTAATTTCTTGATCTATTTTTCCCAGGGCATGAAAAGTGACCTCTGTTTTTTGGCCATTTTTCAAGCCTGGAGGGAAGAGATCTTGAGTATTATCCTCTACCTCCTTTTAAGTGTGTATGTATGTTATATATAGGACATGATATGATAGTATGATGGTTTCAGTGGCATGAGTTCAGAGTTGCCACATTATTGTTGAAACCATACCTGATTTATTTAGATACTCCTAAATAAAATTAGAATAAAACCTTTATACAATAATGTACCATCATGAACGTAGGGAATGTGAATTATATAAAAGAAAAGCTAGCCTAAAAACCTTCAAAAATGTATTAAAATGCATCATGGAGCTTTTTTTTTTTCTTTTCTATAAAGGTAATTTTTAAATTATGTATCTCTGAGGGAGTTTCATAACGTTAACATCTTAGAAATACTAAAATAACTTCATAACTTTTTTTATATGAATACTTAAGTTTGAAAACCTATTGCATCTTAACTTCCCAGGGCTTAAATCAAGTGTGTGATCTACTAAACAGCTAGAATCTCCTCCTAATCTGTGATATAAAGACCCTACTGTTGGCTTCAGTAAGTGGCAAGATACTGAATTTGTCACTAATTTTGGATCAAACATTTTCTCTTCTGGCCCACAAATCACTGTGCTTTTGGGAAAAGAGTTGCCATGCAAAAGAAAAAAAATAAGAAAAAATAGAAAACAATACCCTGGGAAATTATTGTTGGTGTTAACAGCAGAGATTCAGAATAACAGAAAGAAAGAGACTAATAAAGCTCAACTGAGAAAAGTGCATGATGAACAACCCTCCAGTTCACTACCTGTACTAGGATTGCATATGATATCCACCTAGATGAATACGCACTTTTGTATGTGTATGTATAAACAGTCATATGCAAAGTGCAAAACCAAATTTCTAGACAGTGTCTTATAGGCTTTTCTTATCTGAAATGAGGAAAAGCAATTCTAAGAACACAAGGAATGCAATGAATCTGAACTACAGAAATCCTGAAGCAGCTAAGTAACAAAGGCACATATATCCCATATAGTCGATATATGTGAAAGAATGACAAGTTGCCAAGAAATACAGCGAAGGGTGGAAACTCTGCTTTCTGAGCAAACTTTAAAAAAGAAATTCCCATCACATAATACAGATGTTTACTGCTTTCTTGTGTAACCATAATGTGATTTACAATAGATGAGAATATAACAGATGAGAACTAAAGAAACTACCAGGATACTGCATCATTTTGATGCATTAAAAGAAATAGTGTGCAGAATTAAAACTCAGAAATTCAGTGAAACTGTTACACATTAGAAACATTTTTATAAAATTAACTCTAGAAATCATTCATTCTATGCCTATGAAACAAGGCAGTCAAACTCATCATTTGAAAGATGAGTAAAGAAGAGAACATGATTCTAACCGAAACGACCACCGGGGAAAAAACAGGTAAGATTTTCCTACCAAAAATGACTGCTGCATTTTAGATGTTTAATAGAAAAAAGACAGCAAATCTTGTTCAAATTATGAGACAATCTGAAACGAATGGGAGAAATGATGGCTGAAGTGTTTGTGATAGAAGACTACATAATTCACCTTTGCTAAAGCTATTTCAGTACTTAGAGGACTAGTCTGAAGTTTTGGGAATGCTTGTAAGCCCACGCAGGAGTATTTCCTAGTCTCGATGCTATAGGATAGATGCCACATCAGCAGAACACCATATCCCAACTGGAACTAGTTGCTCGCTGTCTAATGAGAAACACTAACAAAAAATAGCAAACTGAAATGGAATTAATTATTTTCTCCACGAGCAGACAGACTTCCATTACAGAATTTATGCAATCTAAACAGCATGTGTTTGACTATGTAGAATGTAGTCTAATATGCTCAGTGTGTAAAGAAGTAAAGCTCTATCAACAATAAGCCCAACTCATTTCATAAGCAGTAATTTGTTTAGAAGAAAAAAAGAAAGAAAAATACAAGTGGGAAAGGGGGATTATTATTCCATCAAATGCAAAAAATTCTGTGCTATAGACACCTTTATCTGAGCTAGTCATCTGAGGCTGCCTGTATAATCAGAGAAAAATACCCATTTCTGTGGCACAATTCATTAAATCCTAATTAGATGTCTAAATCAGATCAGATAAGCTGTCTCTTAAAAGTGTGTTGACTGTGTGTTGACAACAATGTGTTGACTAAAAGTGCCTGGACTATGAGTGGTGACAAAAGGCTCTTGAGCTTGGAGTATTACGGTGAATGTCAGAGACAAGGTGTAACCACCTATTGTCTGTTAAATTAAAGCCCCTTTCCAAGAGGCCAATTACCTAACATTGACTTCCTCTCAGTATGCCCCTGAAGCTGCAATTTGTATTTATGTTGAATAGATGTAAAACCAAACTACTCTTCGTTGACTTCACACATTCAGACTGCATCAGATAGATGTGGTGCCCCGAAACTTATTCCAGGTGAACAGAAAAAGTAAAACTGCTATCTGCTTTGGTTTTCCTTCAGGTATGAGAAGGTAACACAAGAAGAATACTGTTGAGATCTTCAGTCAGCTCATTCTCTCATCAGATGTATGGACATACCTATAGTACTATATGTCCTACCTAAACCAACCAACCAACCAACCCTCAAATCCCTCTTTTTCCCTGTCAGGTTTGAAGCAGAACTCTTGTTGTGGAATAAAATGAATGAAAAAGTTACGGTCTACACATGCATGTGCACACACAGAGAAACGAGTCAGGGAATTCTGAGCACTAAGATTCATATTAAAAGAAAAACTGAAAAAATCAGCACAATGCTTCAAGAAGACAGTCAATAAGTTGACTCTCATGGCAATAACTATTTTAGCAAAATTCTGTTCTGAATAAAGTTCCATACGTTAAAAAGTACATAAAATCAGATGGAGCCAAAATTAAAAATAATAAAAACACGTTTTTATTGTGTAGCTCAGTATAACTTTTCCAATATTCTATATCCTTCAGATTTACACAGCTCATAAGATTAGATGTGACAATAGCACAGTCCTCTTTAGTGATACACATGACAAACTTAGGCAGCCAGCAAGGGAACAATCACCATTTTGATAATCAATTTCAGAACTGAATTGAATTTCCCAAAATTATTTGAATGAAAATTAGCTCAGAGCATGATGCAGGTTGGTGCATTTGCTTTGAATGAATCAGGTGGGTAAAAATAAAATAATAGAAAAAAATAAACCGTATTATTTTGTAAATATTTACAGATTAATTCAAATTTATCAACTATGAAAATTAATCAGAAAGCAGACTGACAGCACCTCATACAACTCGGTGATCACCATAAATCCAGACAATGCATTGGATTTCATCAGAATAGAGGTCATGTTTTAAATGAAGGTAGAATTTGTTATGCATTATTCATCTATCTGAAAATATTAGAAGGTGGGACAACTTTTTTTATAGTTTATTACCATAGCATATTACAAACTGCATTTGTAAAATCAATGTTTAACCGATGAGTCTATGACAAGTCGTTACAAAGCATATTATAAGATGCAAATATTGTTAAAATATGTGTGCATGTTTAATGCATGAATTACAGTCATCAAGCATGTTATAAATTGTCATAAAATTTAACAAATGATAATAAGATATTTATAAATGGCATCTAAATAAAAAGTGTGCACAGAGAAGTAAATGGTACTAAAATTAATCCTTGTCTGAAAGCTCTTTTTTTCCTCATCTTTTTATTCAGAACAAACCAAGTTAGGTTTTGCTTGGTTGTTGTTTTGTTTTGATGCAAGTAAACAATGTTCTGAGAAGAACTCTTCTTGCCAAGCTTCTAAGGCAGCTGGAAACTTCGGTCTTTAGAAGATTTCCAGAAGAAAATTACAGACGGTTCTCCATTAGCTAGGCAGCATCGATTAGCTTTAACAACACCTTCAAGTTTCTTGTTACAGAGAACTAAAATGCACTCAAGAAATCTGAGCTACTAATTTAACAAATTTTCCAAGGAGGCAAACTGTTGAAACTCATTATTTTAACTCTTTGTCTACACATCAGAAAAAACAACTTCAACAGAGTAGGGAAGAAAGAACATTTCCTTTCAAATTTTGTACACTTGATCAATGATACTCAGTATATAGACACTGATCTATATAGTGTTGTATGTGTTATTATAGTGTTTTATATTTCAATACCATACAGCAAAACATTGATCTGATCAGAGAAAAGGTATTTCTGTTTTTTTGCCTATGTGCAGAATATAAATGAAGAGCTGTCACCAGGATATGTCCCAACTGATGGCAGAAACAAAATTTGTCTGCTTGAAAGAGAAACTGATATATGTTCCATCTATAAGAGTCAGACTAACTGGCAGACAAGATCCTGAAAATAAAGAAATGTCCTTACTTCCAAAATCATAAGATAATTGTCTAGGAAAAATGAACAACAGATTGAGTAAGAGAATGAGACAAGGCAGCAAGAGGGATACATTAATACCATAGTCAAGTCCTGCAAGCTTTTGTGCAGAGATTTCCTGGTATGTGAAATCACTCTTAATTATGATACAAAACTTCAAGGATTTCACTGTAACTAAATAATGTTATATATCTAGTTCAAATCTGCCAGGTTTCAGCTGCTGAAGAAGCTCATGTCCAGCTTCTGAAGCACAGTCAAAGAGCATTATCAGGATCTGAGAAGTCTGATCCTGTAATAGAAATGTTGACATTGTTCTCTCTTAATTTTCTCTGAAGTTTAACAAGATTGAACGCTTGGAAACAGGACTGTCCTGGTTGTGTTAAAAACAAGTTTCTCTTTTAGTGAATTTGCCTGTCAGCTAAAGCCTTCATATTAGCTGCATTTTCCTGGAAAACCAGATACATGTTTTGGTAAACATAGCAATGGAATGCGAAG
Source organism: Streptopelia decaocto (assembly GCF_964273445.1). Classification (NCBI taxonomy): domain Eukaryota; kingdom Metazoa; phylum Chordata; class Aves; order Columbiformes; family Columbidae; genus Streptopelia; species Streptopelia decaocto. The sequence goes on from NC_138663.1 coordinate 28,365,646, forward strand.
TTATTGATAAGCATGGATGGACATCTCACAAGAGGGGCAACGAGAAACAGGTGACCAACAAACTGACCAACAGAGTATAACATCCCATTCATGTGATACTTCATATAAAAGTGGGAGATCATGAGGATCTTGTCCCTTTTCCTTATGGCCGACATTAGGAGAGGACCTTGCTAGTCGTCCCTGTGAACTGAGGCCTAGTGACAGACTGAATCCAGCTCCGGTTGGCTGCAGAGTCCAGTCCAGGACTTCAGGTGCCAGCCCAGCAGTTGTTGAGACTTTTCAAGATTGGTTTTGTGTATTTTGTATTATTTTCTCTATTCTTATTAGTAGAATTAGTTAAACATTTTTAATTTTTCCAACTCTCTTCTCTCTGTCCTTCTTTCCCTCCCGATCGCCTGTCCTGAGTGGGAAGGGGGGAGAGGGAGTGACTAACGGAGGAAGTGGGGGGTGAGGGGGTTACCAATACATCTGCCACAGTTTTTACTGTCACCCCGGAATCAAAGCCTCGACAAGGACCTAAATACATTGAAGGAAGAAATAAAGTACTAATTTTGAGCAAACAAGCAAGGAACCCCAAACTTCACGTTAAAACCAAACCAAACCAAACCCTATAAATTCATAGAAGAAAAATCTATTTCAGGCTTTTGAACACAAAGGGTTCTTGACCCTCACACTGCTGGGAGAATGTAAATGGGAAGGATCTCAAGTTTCTATCCTATCATCTACCCTGCCCACTGTAACACACCTGGAGGGGGCACTCACGAACACAGGATCATAAGACTTGCTCAGTATCACCTACTCTCAAACTCCTCTGGACATAAGCAACGTACTTAGAAGCCTGAACTCTGAGCAGATATTCCATGCAAAGAAAGGCAACATCTCAGAGGACGTGGGGCATAAATTACTAGCTGTAGCTTTACAAAGCTTGCTCAAGACCTATTTTTACAAGCAAGCACAGGCAGCCACACACCTGTGGAACATGCCTAAGGAACACTCTTCCCTTCTCATCTGCTGAACAACCCAAAATTTTCAGCTGCACATTATATACTTCCATACCGAAAACTTTAGCGAAAGCACTGAATGATGTCCCTGATGCAGATGTAGTCACAGCAGTCTTGTGATCCCACTGAAAAAACAAGATCTTCAGCCCTGGGGTGCTTCTGCTGTCTGCATGTCAGAGCTGGAGAAAACAGTGCATTAAGTGCTGCTGAACTTTCCCACCCAGGAAGGCATCCAGAGAACTTGTGGCTAATTGCTTTTTTCCTTAAAAGCCCTCACATGCAAGGCCCTCCACAAATTATTTGTTTCTTCACCTTTTCCAAACATAAAGGAACCTTGTAGCTGGTAAAACACAAGAAGCTTTGAAGTCAGCCTTAACCCATTTCTTCTTGTGTGTAGATCCTGCTTCCTAAAGATGTGACCATTCTGGTAAAATGACTGAGCAATGGAGAAGAGTGACTGTCTCGAAGTTAAATTGAAGGTCAAGAGGGTACTGCTGGGAAGAGTGAAAGATGCTGTGCAGGAGACTCCTCCATCCTTCCTGCAATGATATTGCTCCCTGCTTGCTAGTGACACCGCTGGTACTGTTTAACCTCACTTGTAAATGGGGCCAAGTTTCACATCAATCCACCAGAGGTAAAAAACCCCAGAACACAACAGATGACAAGAACAGAACACAAAACAAAATGAACAAAACATCCTAGAGTAAAATGAGGCAGGAAAAAGGTGATGAGAAGATTAATATCTTAAATAAAATTAGCAATAAATAGTTTCTCTTTTTCATATTTTTTTTTCCTTCCAAGGGTTACATGACAAATACTTAAAGAAACAACATCTATCGCAGACATTATTTAATAAGGGAAGTGGTCTTACCAGCATCTACAGCTGTTGTGCAACTATAAATGCAGGAAATCATTAATGAGAAACATACAGTAATTTTCTACATACATTTTCACAGCTTCTTTGTTGAGCAGACACATAACTCTGTGGCAGAACAATTCAAGAAAAATGAAGGAGCCAACAGTCTGCTGGTTCATATAGAAATGTAGTCAATTGGACAAAGTGAAGAATATTTTCAGTCCTAGAGGACTATGTATATTAATATATGGATAACTACTCAACAGGCTTTAAAACTAGCTGATGTCTGACAATGACAGTATGTCTTCTTTCAAAAATGAAAATCTGTTTTGTTTTGATTTTTGCTTTCCCACTTTATCTTGGTCTGCTTTGTAATTAATTATTCACTTAAAAATGACTTTTTTCCTGATATATGCGGCAGTTTATGTTAGACACACACGTTAGGAAAAAGTCCACTACTCTAAACATGAATTGTCACCTGCAGTTTAATGGTATCATACTACAGCACACAAGACCAGAAAGTCCAACTGAAAATGTTCACAATCCACTGCAAAGAACCTACAACGTACTGAGCTTGTAGTTTGGTGCAGTTCAGATTCCCAGAATGGTACTGGCACTCTTTGCGTTCACACTTAGAAAAGACATTTCTTTGTAGAAGTAAAACTGAACTTTTATTGAATTGTAAGTAGAAAGTGAAATGGAAACCATGAATTCTCTTATTCAAGGAATAATCAATATTTTGTATTGAATTTCCAGACATCTTGTCTTTCTGTGTTTGCACTTGTCTGAATTTGCATCTTCTCTAAATTCTTCGTTCTATTGGTAGTTTGTGAGTTTCACACCCACAGATTTCTCAACAAACTATTTTATGACTAGCCTAAAATCTACAGAAGTGCAAAGATATATCCTTTAAAGCATGTTCTTGAGGACAAGAATTGAGTGTTTAGCTGATTTAAGAGATTAGTGTAGCTAACTAAATTTTCTCCAAAGGAGGAATTGTCTCATCTAAAATGTATGCAATCTTAAAATGAAAGGCAGTTCAAGGAAAGGAGATGGTTAGAGAAATATCTGTAAGACTCAATCTTAAGGTCTGTCTTATGAAAGACTATACTGCACTGAAAAAGATGGGTTATTCATGGCAATCAGAAGGCAATGCTGTGTCTTTCTTAAATAAAAGGATAGTGCTGAGGGATTTAGAGACTGGAGTTTTAACCTTTATACTTAATGTTCTTCCTGATCGGACCATTACAGAGTTGTTACGGACTGTATCCAACAGATCTTGGCATTCATCTTTCAGGGTCCTGACCTAGCCTATCTGCAATTAGTCTGATGAGATTTACACATTCAGGACAGGAATAAAAGATATTCTGTGGAGTAGAAAACCAGTTTATGCATGAACACAGGCTACTCTAGTACCAAAAAGACAGGATAAGAGGAAAAAAAGAAACAAAACAGAAGCAAAGAAACAGTGTTTGGAGTGCCCGTGACAGGACTGTAGCCTCAAATAGGATAAACAATAACTGTCCTTCATGGGCATTATAGCCCAAGCCTAAAGAGACAGAAGTGGAAGGAGTATGATCAAAAGTCTCATGCTTTCCTATGTTGCATAATTCAGGTGAAAGCTTTCTCATACAGACAACCGAACAAAGATCACCGTTTTGGCAGGAACTGTGCAAAGATACCAAAGTACTTCCTCGAAGAAGAAGAGAATCAAGTCATAAAAAGTAAGAGTTTTCTTTGCAGTAACACAGAGACTGCAACTAACACAGTGCTCCTGGAATACAAACAATAAAGAGGTTGTGGCATATTTTATATAAATAATAAAGTCTAGAATCATAAAACTATATAACAGGAAAGGATTGAGAAATCGAGTAGAAAGCAGAAAAAGGCACTATACAAGTTAGTTAAATATGAAAAGCCTCTACAGACAATTCACAAGAAGGTGCATATATATATATATATATATATATACACACATATATTAAAAAGATATTCATATTTCACTTATCTATACAAAGACAGTTCTAGTGTAGTTTAAGTAACTGATCTGGGTAAATAACCTGATTTAACCGTCTTTAGGAACCAAAGCTCTATGAGTTTTTCAAATGACAAGTTTTTTCTATAATATCTGCTAAGATTTAGGAAGTAAAAAATTCACAGACATTAAATGCATTTTTTCTTCTCAACTAAGAATTTATTATTAGCATTATTGCTATTAGAATTTCTGCTAATATTTTTTTTAGAAACAACCTAAATGGCAATTATAATTAGAGTATAGAAAAACGATGACCCTGATTTTGAAATAATAGCTCACTGTGTCTCACCCAGAGATACATCCAAACAGGGATGAAACTACATTCCCCTGTGGCTTTCAAAGTACAGCTTTGCTAGGAGTTATTATATATACAGACACAATGCCTGGTCTGAAATAGTTGGGCTGTATAACAGAAATATCTGTGGAGAGAGGGAAAAAAGAAATTATCCTTCTTCAGGCTACTGAATGGTATTTTTACATTAAAATGAAGCATCTCAAATTCAGAATAACATCATGAGATCATACAGCAAAATAAAAATGATATTATAATATTTTTGTCAGCACACTTCTCAATTTTCATAAATCTTGGATTGCTTCCTTGTTTCCATTTTACTGCAGACTGGGGAAAGATGTGCCTGTTATAAGAAGATACAACTTGTTTCCTCTCCCATACTGTGATTATAATTAATTTTTAATAATCAATCCAAACAGCCACATTATCAGTGTAAGCAATATGTATCATATTAATCTATACCGTCTTTCTTCTACCACCATGGCATTCACGTACTTACCATTCCACATTCCTCTGGAGTGCCACAAAGTCATCTCTAATCTTGATAAGGCTAAATAAGTTTTTTGGTCATCTTTAAATTTTGACACATATGATATCCTTTAGCCCATTTTCCAGCTCATTAATAAATATATTAAACAATGCTGTTTAATGTACAGGTCATCGGTAGACAGAAGTGTTAACCTTTTGCCATGCTGAAAATTGACAATTTACTCCTACTCTATCTTCTGTCTCTTAACTTGTTTCTAACTTACAATGGAACTTTAACTTTCACCCAGAACTACTCAGTTTTCTGAATAATTACTTGTGAAGGACTATGTCAAAGGCTTTTTGAATGTCCTTTTGAATGATATCTCTTGGTCTTACTTTAAAAACGTATTTATTTTGAGACATTCACAAATATTTCTTGTAGATTGAAAATACTGGAGTCTTCTTGATAGATGCAATAGAGATATGTGTGCTCTGCAATTTCAGTAAACTTTGAGACCACAGAAGAGCACGATTTGTCCCCCAGAAAGGTCAGACCACCAAAAACTTGCAGCTGAATCAGTAATGCAGAAAAATTAATTCTAAGGCTATATTTTATCCTGTTAGAATGAAGCACTTCAATGCACATGGTAAATCACACAGGCCATGAAAGGCTGGGAAGCAGCTGTAGCATGGGAATTGCTGCACTGTAGGAAGGCTCCCCTGGTGCTGACCAGGATCGTATCGCAGACACCCAGAGGAATGACTGTCCCACGTCAGATGAGAGATGACAGTCACAGACTGATAGGAAATACCTGTCATGATAGCAGGCAATATATGTGCCTAAGCTTTCTATACATAAACTAGAGAAGTCTGAATGACTGACTTGGAGGAGGATAATGAGGTACCTCACAATCATTACAGACAGCGCAGGAGAAAGTACAATAGGGCTTATCTGAAAATCTAAAAGTAGGAAATTAATGGCTCATTTTTTTATATACTTTATGAGGAATAATGGGTATCGTGAAGTCAGTCTGTGAAGGATTATAAAACTGAAAACAAACTGCCTGTATTTGATGCTTTGAAGGGGAACTGGGGAAAGACACAGAGAGAGATGTTAGGAAAATAAGCTGTGCAGAACAGTGGCAGCAATGAGACAAGATGACATTTGTCATGTGCTGAAAAGAGGCCAGTTGTAGTAACTGAAATGAAGAGAACCCGCATGAGAGTTTCAGCTCAGTGCACAGCTTAAAAAGCTGTACCTTAGTATGGATGTGAGGAATAGGAAAGATGCCCAAATTTAAGATGCTGTTTATGCTCCAAGCCTGAGACAATCAACAGGCCGATACAGTTGACAGTGATGGAGAAAGGGGCTGATAAAGATTATTCCTGTTGGTCTTTCAGTTGTTGTCTAAGCAACTACAGGTTAGTATCAGGAAGACTGGATGAGTTTAATCTGGTTTTGTTTGTTTGTTTGTTTTTTGATTGAGGAAACTGAGAACAAATCACAAAGATGATGATTAAGTGTCTCATTTAGATTAAATACAGTAAAGACTCTCTGAAAAAAAATGGCAAAGGAGCAATCAGAAGGATAAATGAAGAGTGGGAAAGTGGAGGATAGAACTGGAGAAACTCCCTACAGTCATTTGGAATGGCATACCAACTGAGCTCACAAACTGGTTAAGGGGATGAAGAAGTGAATGGCTGAGCAAAACAAGTCAATGAAAGAAAGCAGTAGCTTCAAGTGTGAACTTTTTATCAGATTTGTCAGCTTCTCTCACAAAATCAATTTTATTTTTTCATATCACTTTTTGTGTCAATTCCCCTTACATGGCAGAAGGCATTTAAATTTTTTGAAAATAAAACAAAAAATCCAATAGAATAGTACAGTTGACAAAATTTGTTGCTATTAGTGGCACTGTCAGCTCAGTCCAAGAAGTGACTGATAAAAAGTGAGAGAACCTGCTGCATCCAAGACTCTGCCCTTAGACACTCGCTATGAGAAGTCACCTTCAATTACAATTTATGTAGAGATTATGCATGAAAGAAGTCGGAGTTTTGTTCTTGCTGACTGCTCAGTATTGAAGTGTTAGTTTCTCAGCAGACAACAGAAGCTGTCAGTGATCCTTGAAGCTAAAGGTCCTTTCGGCAGTTCCAGAAGAGAGTTCTTTTGCCAACACTGTCTACAAGAAACACCATTTAAAGGTCCCCAAAACAGTTACCGATGAATAGTATTTGGTTTATGGAGCTGGCAAGGTATTCAGTGCAACCTAACAACTCTCACTTTAGCGTAAACGTGTATTTAAATAGATAATTAGCGTTCCGCTTAGTGGTTGAGAAATACAGAAGCTGTTACGATTGGGAACTCAATTATACTTCTTTTGCACAGTCTAGGGCAATGTGTATCTGCTGTTTTGCCACCTGATGACATTTAAAGTATACACAACTGCTCTACACATCATCTACTTTATTTGCTTGATATTGCCTAGGACTACACCAAAGCTATTCTAATACAGCTAAAATGAAATGTGGGGAACATAAGAAGAAATTCTGTCATTTTTGTTAGATATTTGTCTCTGTATTTTTTTTTTGCGACTGCAATATTGTAGTCAGAAAGAACTGCCTAGTAATGGTGAAATTGGGTCTCAAGGAACAAAAAAAGACCAAATGGTAACTCAAGACTCAATCAAGCCCATGATAAAGTTGATGACAGTGTTAAGGAAAGAGTTAATGAAGATGTGTCTCTATAGAAAAGCAGAACTAATTTCAAAGTAAATTGTGAATAAAAACTCAAACAGCATTCCAAGAATGAGCAAAAGCACAGTGCTAGAAAGGAAGATTCAATAGTAAGCTGTTGATTCTACGCTTTCTGTCTAAACGTGAAAAACAATTTAATTTTGGGGAATCAAAATAGGTGCTGAAGATATCAAAGAATATGCAATCCATAAAATAATTTAGCATTATTTAGCAACTTTAGCATTATGTTTTGAACTTAAATGATAAGATCCTTGATTAGTACAAAGGAGCATAAGTTAAAAAGGAATTGTAGGTCTAGGCCCTTCAAGGAAGTTATTAGATATTGTTTTATTGTAACAATCAACACTTATTTTATAATTAAAACATTTTATTGTTTTACCTGGCATTTTAAAGCAGCTATTAGAAAACTACTTACGTTTACAGCCTAATATCACTTAAATATACCATCCGCCTTAACTCTGAGGAACCTTTTCAAAACAATAAATTGAGACAGAACAATAAAACTCCCATCAAAGTGCCTCAACAGATTCTCCTATGTGTATTGTATTAGTTGCCAACCTGTTAAACAACATGCTTTTAAATAAACATAAAACTGAATATTAACTGAGTAAAGGGTACACATTGTTATGTTTAATCACTTAAAATGACATATAAGCAACTGATTTATCTTCTATTGAAACAAAGCAAACTGTTGAGTTTCATCCAGAATAGCTATAAAAATTAACAGCAGATGAAATGGAATGTTCATCAAAACCAACATTATATTAAAAATTACTTATTTATTTTTTTTGAAACATAAAACTCATTATCAATATTTTAAAACTTTAGAACAGCCAAGTTCCATTTTCACTATATATTGGACAGTATTTGTGCTTTCTTAATTCACCTTATGTGACTGCTAACACTAAGGTGTGTGGCTCACTTGCTGAGTTTGTACCCACAAGGATTTAGTCAGACACCTCGGCCCCGACACCTGCTTGTGCTGGTGCTGCCCTGTCTGGTTCCAGGGCCGTCCCCAACCCAGGAACCCCCAGTGCTGCTCTAGTGTGAGCAAAAAACTTAGGGAACTGCTCAGATACTGCTAAAACTGCCCAGGATATAGCTAAATAGGGTAGAGAATATGCTTGTGTGTGCGTATGTATATGTGCTTGTATGTTATTCTGTAGTTTTAGTTTAAAATGAAGTGCCTTATTATATGCTGCAAAATGAAATAATGTTCCTTAGAGGCTTATAAGTGTGGCTACAGATTCTTGTTTATAGTTGATAATGTTAAATGAAGAAAAAAGGTTAACATATGTGAGAATAGGCAGCAGGCAGTCTACAGGAATGTCCCAGGCTGTATATAGATAACTCCTATATCAATAACATACTAAATGCTCCTTCTTTATCAACTTCTATTTGTACATTAGTTTCCACAGAGATTAAAAGAAAAAGAACAAAAAACAACACAAAACTAATTCAGCAGATATCCAGCCATATATCACAATTAGGAAGGAAGGAAGGAAGGAAGGAAGGAAGGAAGGAAGGAAGGAAGGAAGGAAGGAAGGAAGGAAAAAAATTAACAAATAAGCAGTAAAACCTCACCATGATTTAGGGAAAGATATTTTTAGCTAAGGCTTTAATAATCAAAGTGATGTAGATGTATATGAAAGACCAAAACAATAAAGATTTTTTCCTATTGGATACAGACATAATCTTCAGGTGTTATAAACAGATGGAACAGCTTTCTTGATATAAATTACGTTACTGACAATAAAGTGCATTTTGAGAGAAAAGAAATCACTTTGCCATCAAGTGACGATCAATTTATTTGCAGCGGGAAGGGGAACGCCTCTGGAAAAGCACTCCATTGAATTTTTCATTGCTGTAGTCTGTGCTGGAGCTGGCTGTTCAGGGCAACTATTTTCAAATACTTCACTCACACAAAACAAAATACTGAAAAAATCTTACACACAGTGTGATATTCTATCCTCATTTTCATAACTGGGATATAGCACGAGCTAACACAGAGCCAACACTTGAAATAATGAACTAGGCCTTCCCTGTGTTTAAAAAGTCAGAATTATAGAAAATCTGTGCTGATTCTGTCCAGTAAAAGGTTTGCTTGAGGGTCTTCTGCAAAAGTATTACCTAAGTTTACAGGACAAGAGCACACATATTACAAGTTGTTGAAAAGTGTCTCTCTTCATGTCATACTGCAACTCACTTTAGTTGCAGACTTCAAAGAAGCCGCTCTCCTCTCTGCCAGACTCAAAAGCAGGGCTGTTTCGTAGGGGAAAAAAGGCACAAGGGACTCTGTATGAAGAACGCATTCCAGAATCTCAGAAACCTCTATTACTCTGTGATTTTTTAAACCTTCTCTTTAAATATACAAAATGGCATTTCCTGAATTACAGCTTATTTGTGATTTGAGACCTACACATTGAAAGAAGTTAGTGTACTTTTAAATGTATTTTTTGCACTGGATAAAGAGAATTTTCCTTCTGTATTGGAATTTCCCTTTAAAATAAAATTGACAAAACTGTACTTAAGAAAGGATGTCTCCAAAACTCCTAATGAAGCTACTTGTAACATTCAACAAAAATATTAATGTGACAAACATCCCTAGGCAAACCTTTTACCAAATATAAGCAAAAAAACCTCCAAAACCTCTTCTGTATTTAAATGCTATCTTTAACCTCAGAGACATTCTTCACATGAACATCCACATTTTCTATTAAATTGCTACTTTTAGACAGTACTCTGTGCAGTATGATCCTCTTAATCCACAATTCAGTACTGATAATCATTCATTTCTTTGTACATTTCTAGGGATCTGCTGAAATGCTTGGCTGCCTAAACTACAGTAATTTCCTTTATGCAATTGTAAATTAAATTTTGTAGAAGTACAGAGTGATTTAAAAAAAAAAAAAACAAAAGAAACAAAAACCAAAAAAACATTTTTGCTTTTAAGAAACTTAATACAGCAAAGAAAAATGAAGAGGAAGAAACATCCCCAGCTCTGTAGAGACACAGGGAGGCAGAACAAAACACATAGAAGAAAAAATAATTTTACAGCTAAATCACATGTACCTTCCAAGCTGACATATAGTTTAGTATGTTTTATATAAATAGTTTGTGTTATTTTTATCTTGTAATACCTCTTTCTCATCTCTTTAATAAAGCAATGAAGAATATTGACTGAATCCTAAATGTTTTCCCCCTGCTTATCAGTTATTTTCCATGGAAAAACCCAAGCTGTTTATTTTATATTCTGTTAGTTCAAACTGTGCCAAGTGACTATGTCCAGTAAAATAGATAATGTATTTCCTGTAATACCACATGACCAAAACCCAAATTTTAATAACAGCAGCTATAGGAATGAAAAAAACAGAAAAGTGTAGGCCTACTGTTGTGTTCATTATGGAGCACTGAAAACAGTCAAAGGATTGCAAGGCTAGACAACAAAGAATGTAGCAACTAATTTTAATTAATAGCAATATTAGACAATGAATTTATAAGAAATTGCATTACATATAGAAAATTTGCTCAAAGAAGTATCTTTTTTTTCACGTAGGGGTGATGATTAACCTATAATATTTTCACAAATAGGGCACACCAAACAGTGGTAGCAGTGCATGAACTATGCTAAAATACATGATCTGGATTCTCTGAAAAGTTGTCCAGCTAAAAGTTCTGCTTAAGATGCCTTTTTACACAGATCCAGGCTTTGGGAATGAGTATGTAAAATTACATCCTCATTGGGTTGGACTAGATGTTCTCCAGAGGTCCCTTCCAATCTTAACTATTCTTTGATTCTGTGATTAGTTTGATCTGTGCTTTATATATTTGTATGGATGCTTATAAAAATGCCCAGCCACTAGATCTGCTGAAACTCAGAAGAACTAAATGAAAACCAAACTCAAGTCATTGCCTATTCATCTTGTAGACCTCCTCTTTATTACTTGGTTATTCTTGATAGAGCCGGGTGAGATCTCTCAGAGATGATGATGATACCAGCAAGGGCTGTAATTTGAGCTGCAGATTTTCCCCAGCACAAATGAAACCAGACCCTGTTTCACCTCACATTACACAAAGAAAGAGGTTCAAGGCAGGCCACAGACTTGCCTAGATTGCATGTTTTCACATAGTTTTCTTCAAATACATATGGAGAACTGAAAACTCATTCTTCTTTTATTTCTACATTTTTTTTCCTCTTTTGTAATCTGAAGTCTCCCTTGCAGGTCCTAACTTAGAAAAAAAAGTTGCATCTTTGAGTTTCAAGAGGCTATCACTTAAAAAAAAAAAAAAAATCTATTTAGAGAAGAAAAAAATGATAAATGATAAATTCTATAATTCCACATTTTCCTAGCAGCTAGCAGCTGTATATAAAACACAAGTACTAGTTAGCTAAGTTAATACTGACTTCAGAGTTCCACCCTGCCATTCAGTCCAGTAGATTCGGAAGAGATCTTCAAGATCATCAAGTCCAACCATAACCTAACTCTAGCACTATAGCATGTCTCTAAGAGCCTCATCTATATGTCTTTTAAACACCTCCAGGGATGGTGACTCCACCACTTCCCTGGGCAGCCTGTTCCAATGCCTGACAACCCCTTCCGTGAAGAATTTTTTCCTAATATTCAATCTAAACCTCCCCCGGCACAACTTGAGGCCACTTCCTCTCATCCTATCACTTGCTACTTGGGAGAAGAGACCAACACTCTCCGTGCTACAACCTCCTTTCAGGTAGTTGTAGACAGCGATAAGCTCCCCTCAGCCTCCTGTTCTCCAAGTGAAACAGCCGCAGTTGCCTCAGCTGCTCCTCATAAGACTTGTGCTCCAGAACCTCTTTTCTACTTTGATGTAAAATAAAATTGAAAGTGGTTGTTTATAAGCAAGCTTGTAAAGTGACTACTTAAAGCACCTATGGGCCATTATAGGCACCTAAGCAAAGTAATCTGAAAAAAGCAGACAAGAAATTATTTGATTTAGTATAAAGATTTCTGTAAATACATTTTTAAAAAAAAACCTCCTTTAGGGATTCGATTATGATCTCACAGATCCAGTCATTAAATATACTTCACACAAGTTGATTTGGCACCAATATACTCTTGTACAAAGCAGTATTGTGCTCCGGTATTGTGCAAAAAGTAATTAATTTGTACTCAAATCACGTTCATGCATGAAGTGTAGGCATTTCCATTTTACAGATGGGAAAACTGAGCCACAGAGATTATAGATGACTTGCTCAAAATTGTTTGTCATATTAGCAGCATTGGATAACAAAACTCAGAAGATAAATCCACTTAGAGAGTACCTGACTGTGTGAGTTCTGTGCCATTCAGCTCTAGGAAAGTGAAAAGTGAGATGATCTTTATTCGACAAAACATCCCAGGACATACTTAGGTCCTTTTTACTCCAGTAATGGGAACATTCATGTGTTTAAAATTAAGTCTATTTCAAGAGCTTATTAAATGAATGCTACATGGATTCTCTGAGAGAACCAAGTATCTATCACACCATGCTGCCATTCCAGTACAAATTCGTAACACAAAAATCACCTACAGAGATTTAAATCATATAGTTACTGGAACTGGTAGGTTCAGTAGATTAATGACAAAAAAACCCAAACTTTCCCCTTTTTTAAAAATTGCTTTTAAATACATCGTATGCAATACATTAAAAACCAAAACTAAACAAAATAATAACAACACACAAACAAACAAACAACAAAAAATCTGGAGCTAAACAGACACAAATTACAGTGCCTAGATTGGAAAAAATAAGCATCTTTCAACTTCAATGAAACCTAAAGGACCTGAAGGCACTTTTCTCCATATTAGACCATGACTTCTAGAAGTACATGAAGAAGAATTCCTCCACTTTCTGCATGCATGGTGGAAAAAAAAAAATTCTAAAAACAAAGCAAGACATAAAATACTCAGCACATTTACAATGCGAAGGTATCTGTAATCTGGTCCTTTTTGTGTGTAATTATTTCCATAGGTGCAATGTAACTACTGGTTTCTACAGTAGGCAACTGGTATCCTGAAGAAAATGGTTATATCCAGGTTGGTACAATACCCAGAAGTTAAGGATGAGGATCACTGACCGCTTCTCTGAGATTAAGTGTCTCAGGGGTTCTTATACTTTCCCAGGTTTGGGTGCAAACATAAAAGAGAAGGTAGTAGGATGATAAAAATATCTTGTGACTCTGACATATTAAAATAAAAATAACCTGTTCTAACTGAAATTTCATATTGGAAACGAGCAAACTGATTTCCATCTAAATTATTTTGTCAACAGCATGGTGGTATCCTTGCTAACCTTATTTGGCACCAGTGAATAATTAGATACACAGGGGTGTGACTCCAATTGAAGGTGTTGGCATTGTAGCACTCTGTGAAAATATTAACTATGAGGTTAACTCCAATTTTCTCTTCTTTAATTAAATGCACATGGTACTAATGAGGTAACCTACTGTTCCTTGATAGCACTAATTAGCTAAGAGGAGAGTACACTCTCACACTGCAATTTAAACCTAAAAATAAGGTTGAAATATGCTAATTGCAGGCAATTTAAAACAGTACAAGTTGTAGAACTAGTCATAATAAGGAAAACTGACTGCTTTACAGCTCTGCAGCTGTAACTTTGCTTAAAATCAAAACACGCCACACAATTTTAGAATGATTTGGCAAAGTATCTGGCAGCATTCTCAAAAATTGTTATTTAATTCACAGTATACCACATAAATGGAAAAAAGTCATCTTAACTGTTTATCTAGGAAGACAAACAATGACTGATAAATAAGAACAAAATCTTTTGTTTAGACTATTTGGAAGCTCTACATTTTCCTAAACACTTAAAAGTGTCATTTGTAGAGGTGTTGCGCAGCTGCAGCTCACACTGACGTCAATGGAGTCCTGGGTGCTTGACTCAACTGAAAGTCTGACCCTAAAATTAGACTTCTAAATTAAAAAAAAAAAAAAAAAAAAAAGGCAAAAGCTTTCTTTAGAAACAGTACCTTGCAAAGAAGAAATCTGTGATTCTACACACCACTTTGAAGTTCCCAAAATAGCAACATTTTGTGCTGTAGCATTCATTATGATATAACACAATAGACGGTTCAGTTTAGCCAGTGACTCGTAGATGAAGTTGCGTAACACATTGATTTGTAATAAGAATTTCAAATTTCTTAATTTAGAGCTCCATGTTAAGCTGAGAAGAGAAGATGGACAACAGTCTTTTGCTATACAAGCTCTTTTGCTGACTAATGCCTGGGGTGTCTGTGACCTGGGCTCTGGCAGAGATAGCTTGCTTGTTTAAATTTTTTTTTCTCCTTTACTGAAAAAGAGTAGCAATGCAAGTATCTCTATCAGAAGAAGATAAAAGGATGGCAAGACAGCGATCCCTTAAGAAGACACAGAGTGGAGATCTTGACGGAAAAGGCACAGGAAAAGCCTTGAACTGAATGAAAATAGCATGTCCCACATAACCAAATTAATTAATCTTACTTTTGGAGTTACTGAAGAAAATAAACACTAAGAAAAGCGTTGTCACCTACGTTGTAATTCCAGAAAGAAATAAAATCTGTTCATATGTATCTATGGATATGGATGCGTGCTGCGTATCTTATAATCAGCAGACTTCCATGAAGCATAATGAATGATCAATAAAAAGTATATAATAAGTTGTCTGACTTTGCATTACATCTTCTGTTTTAATTTTAGTCAATTATATATGCCTACAGTTCATTTTTCAGGCATTCAGAATTTAATTCTCCTTTAGAAATGTTAGATCGATGCTACGTCGTAGTTCCCTAATTAAAGGCAATAAAGCTGTACTGCAGAAGGGTCCATAAAATGTCCATTTCACATTTCCTAAGACACTATTACAACTTGTAGACTCTCATCAAGGACCACAGATATTATGTGCTACAAAGAAAGTGTGAGAGTAATCAAAGGAGTTACTAATCTCTCTTTTGCTAGATTGTTCTCAGTAGTATCAGAGAATCCTTTTAGCAGTATTTTTAGGTTACGTGAGTGGATTGACTATTTTCTACTGAACACAAGACTCCAAAACACCCTTGCCAGGCTAAGCTGGGCATCAGATTCTTCCTGACTCCAGCTCAGTGGCTGATTTAATCCTGCACATGTGAGTAAGACTAATCAAATGTCAATAGAGAAGCTGATGCAAGTGCTGGTATCTGTGCACCTCAACCTATGCCCTGTCTCTAGCTAATGCCATTCTCAAAAGTCAAAACTTCCTCCACTTCCCAAAGTTTCTATCCAGGATAAAACATACATCATGGCCTGTGCATGTAAACAACAACTATCCTGACTTAATGGACTACTATAGCTTAAGTGAGAGCAAACATGCTCAGATCCAGTCCTATTTACCTGCCTGATTTGCTGTTTGGCGCAGGAAATCACTGGTACTCTACATGCAAAGGCTGCATTAAATGTGGAAATATTAAAGATTATAAATGCTATTGAAGTGGGGGGTTTTTGTGTGTTTTTGTTTGTTTGTTTTAAAATATTTATTTAAAGTTTAAAAAAATCGTTTTATTTGAAATCAATATATTAAACATCAAGTTCACAGCTGGCCTTATAGACAGGAACAGGGCCATTAATATGCAATAATTTTGTCTGTCCTATTTTAATAACTGAATAAACTCCTCCAATAAGAGCAGAAGTGAGGTCGGATACTCAGGCGTGTGCCCAGAAGCTCAGGCAACAAGTAGTGTGCAAAGGCATGAGTATGGTTGGAATCCAGCCACCTCTGGAACATCTTATGGAAGAAGACCAAGACACTGGAGGATAAATATTATCACATTCCCTGAATAAGTCAAAAGGGCTTATTAAAAACTCATCTGTTCAAATTTCTTCATTATTTTCCAAAGCTCATGGTCAGAAGAGCCATACACAACAAAATAATGTAAAAGTAATTACCTAGTCCAAAACAATGACAAAGTAATTAAGAAATAACCGCAAGTGTCATTTACACAGGACAAAATGTGTTAAAAGGGGATCAGTGTTAACGGTGTTTGGAATGCATTATTTTGTCTTTTTATTTGCTCTTATCTTCTCATTTTTCAGCTGCCCTTTCCCCACCCCTCACCTTATCCTCCAAAGTCCTCCCATAGAAGTCTCTGAGAAATTTAATAGAGCCAAGATAGCTTGGGCCAGATCCCTGGCTGTTTTAAAGCAGTGTTGAAAAAGGTGACAGAATCATACAGTTCTCCAATACATGGACGTTCTTTGTGGAACAATGCCCATGTTGCATCTAATTTATTTCTGACACAGTAAGCATAACTATGGTGAGTTCTAAATGATACTGAAAGGTATCTATATTGTGTAGCTTTGACTGACATTTCTGTATGCAAACATCCCTGATGACAACTAGTCAAGTGGAAGTAAAAACTTTTGTAAATGCAAAGATAATTAACCCCACAATAACATCCTACTGAAATGATGCATATAATTCAAATTGATTAGGAAAAGAGATTGAAGCTTTATCTGGTTGATGGTTGTACTGTAAAGTGATCCAGTCAGGCTATCCTAAATAGAAGCTTTATCATCTCCACCTTATATCATGAAGTCCCTGCCAGTCTTTTCTTTATTAAATAGTCTTTTTTCCATTAAGAGTGTACTAATAACTGAGTGAAAGATTGTACAGGTAGCTGTACAGGCTGTAAAGCAAACACTTATCCGTTAAGATAAGCACCATGGAAATCAATACAATCTTAAATAATTTGCTAAAGGATGAAGCTACATCTTAAAAATAAAGCTGTTCCTCTTCCTTCTTGAAGGGTGATTGAGAGAAAAATAACTCTAATGAATTAACAGCTGCTTTCTTTAAACCTCTTGCTCACACCTTTTAGGTTGTTCTCATGGAGTTAGCAGTTTGAGTTTTGAGGATAAAGAACAGGAATAAATTTGATGCTGTTGGATGCTACACTGAACCCAACAACTATAGTTTTTACTTTTTTCCTGGAACACATCCAAAAACAAACCAGGCTTTGCTTTTAGTTCTTGAAAACAAATAGTACAGCCTGCCTATGCCATGGCCATAGGGAGCAGAAAAGCAGAAGGACCTTGTTCTAAACCTGTCTGCCCTGTAGCAGGGCTGTTGGCAGCCAGTGCTTCCTGTGGAGTGGGGATTTTCCCAACTGTCTGCCCCAGATTCCCAGCACAAAGCATCCCACACAATGCAGAAAGCTCAGTTCAAATATTCAGCCTACCTCATCGACATACATATATATATACGCATACATATGTATACTTATAAAAAACTAGTATCTAGCATTTTCTTTTAACAGATTTATATTATTATTAACCAAGGTCATGTGCAAAAGAAGTAAGTTCATGTGCAAAAGATGTAAGTAAGATAAGACACTAAAACACAGAATCACAGTGCTCTGTGATTTTTTTATACTGAACTTTTGTTCACTAGGTTCATATCAATCAATAATTCTTAGAATTGAGGAAAATAAAAAGTTCCTATACTTTTCTTTTTATAACTTTGGACATTCTTTGATACCACACCTCTCTGATCTAAAAATATCATAAAGCTCAGCCATTCATTAATAAATATATGCATACTAGCAACATGAGGTAAATAATGTTTAAAAAGATATATTTAACTCAGATGATTGTTTAAATAGAGTATGTCTTAGGAAGTAAAAAATCAATTTTAAACAAACACATTTTCCCTCCAATGTGTACTTCTGCAAGATTTAAAGCAAACAAGGCATAAAGTCCATGAAGGTTTGTAAATATACAGTAAATGGTTGAAGGAGATCAAAAGTTGTACTATTAATGGGTTACAAGAACAAGAAAAAAAGAAAAAAAAAAGAAAAAAAAATAAGAAAAAGAAATGAAAAAGAAATATGAGTTTACCAGTCCAAAGAGCTAGATTTTAAAACTGCATCATAGCTATATTTTTCTAAAGAACACAAAGCAGATACAAAAAAATAAATTGCTACACAAGAAAATGTCACATTTTAGACATGTTTCAGCATATGCTAGAAATTTCTCATTTATAAGCTCTTTATCCAATAGTAGCTCTCAAGAATAAAGCTAATTTACATGTAAAATAAGAGTATGCCCTACTCTTTAAAGGCACAATGATAAACACACCAATTTGACAATTACATTAATATGAGTATTTGCATAATCTGCCTTCTACACCTGTTCTTAATTTGAAGCAGGTGCAGCACAAATCACACCACATAATCTGAATACACACCGAGTCATGTAAACACACTAACCCTTCTCATCAAGTTTTTGTTTCACTCTGTTTGCATGTTTGTTTTGAATTTACATGAGCCCATAAAAATAAACTTTTGGGTTGGACAATTTATATTCATCAGAGGTAACATACAGAGGTTAAAATGCTTTTAAAAAAATGTTTTGGTTTGACTTTGTTTCCTGCTAGAATGAGCATTTCATTTTCATGACTATATAAACAATGCATAGAAACTCTACATTTTACAACTTATCACACTAGATACACTTCCTGTGAAGTATGTTAAAAACATGTACAGTCAACACACAATACAATAAATCTGCCAATGAATTTCTTATGCTCTTAGCAAAGTAAGTGTGAATGGTCATCACTTCATTTTATTTCAAATTCAGTGCTTTCTACCTTTTTAGAAAACTCTATGTGTTGTACCAGCAGCATAAAAGGAACAACAAAACAACAGCTGACTGAGTAATTCAAAATGACAGTTCACAGTAATGAAACATTCTTCCTATAGGTATGTTGCTCCTTTTTTTGATATATAAACAACTAATAATCGAGTAATTTAAGATACTGACTTTCCCTGTGCGTTCTGACTGACATTAGCCCCTATTCTGTAACATTAACCTCATTCAAACTGAAGGATGAGGAAAAGGCAGCACATGTGGGAAATAACTGAACACATCACACATGCCTGATACAGTGATGATTGTGAACAATAATGCCAAATACTAAATGCTAAATTCTAATGGTAATGTAAAATTCTTATTAAGTGAATAATCAGAAGCACAAACATGGAACCCAAGGCTCTTTCCATAGCCTCCACAAGAAAACTAACCACCCATTAAAGAGCCTGTGCCCTAACATCTAGGGTGTTGTCTATGACCACTAAATTGATGGTTTTACTGGAAGCAGAGGAGGCACTTCTGTGCTTCATAACAAAGATTTAGGATTTGATATTCTTTTGGTCTGGGACCCATGGTCAAATATTGTGTTACACATAGATGCTTATCACTGAAATAAAGTTAAGTCCAGTTGTAAATTGGAGGGCCAGGTTTGAACAATCCCACGGCCACTCTATTGTCCAGTTGCACTATCTTCATAAAATGGAATATCAGCTTCTCTGGTGGCTACCAAAAAAGAGAAAATAGAGATAATATTGTACTTGCTGATGATTCTTTCAGTGTAGTGAAGAGCATGGTATCAAGCTGAAGCTGTCATATCAGCTAGAGTTGACACTGCTTTTCCAGTTCTTGCCTAACAGCACAAACAAGTGGGGATTTTAACTATAAGGAAAATCAGGAATTGCAGCAGAGAAAAATGACAGCCAGCCTGGAGACGATGTAGGACCCCTGTAAGCTGTTATTAGAAATTAAAATGAGCAAAGAATAAGCCAAATTATTTGGAGAATTTTCTATATTAAAAATGTGTATATTCAACTTAATTGTTATCTATTATTCTCCTCTACTACCAAAAAAGGATTTTGTAAAAGATGTAAATAATTCTTCAATGTTAAGCAGTGGCCACCCTGCATAACTCCTGGGGATTGTCTACTTTGATATAGATGTCTGGCATGCCCTCGCAGGTCACTTAGCAGAGTCCAGACTGGGAAATTTCTTTCTATTCCTTTCTTCAACCAAATATTTAGCCTCTCCAGCCTAAAACAAAACAAAATGAAACAAAACAAAACAAACAAAAAAACCACAAACACAAAAACAACCCCCCAAAAAAACCCCAAAACAAAACAAAAAACCTCACCAAATTCTGTATTTTAACATTATTTTATAGGTTGACTGGATGAGATATTGTATCAGCCTTTGCTGCCCATGGTATAAAGCACTCTAAGAAACATCCCTGAAGTTGAGTCAAATGACTCTCAATTTCTCTATGCTGATATAGCAGATAAAAGTGCAAGTGTCCACTGCTTGCTGTAGTCCTATCCAACCAGACAGACATTTCAACTAATATATATACCTCTAGATACCACGCAACACAATGAAACATAAAGGGAAGGGAAGGGAAGGGAAGGGAAGGGAAGGGAAGGGAAGGGAAGGGAAGGGAAGGGAAGGGAAGGGAAGGGAAGGGAAGGGAAGGGAAGGGAAGGGAAAAGAGAAAAGAGAAAAGAGAGAAAAGAGAAAAGAGAAAAGAGAAAAGAGAAAAGAGAAAAGAGAAAAGGAGAAGAAAGCACAAAGTTAAGGAGCTCATGCATGTTAAATCAAGGTTTGTACATCCATAACACCTGGTTTTGGAACCAAAACACCTGCTGATGTTAAACATTACTAGGAACCAAGGTTCTTCTTCTTAAAAAAATATATATAAGAGACAAAGATCTCATCAAATGTATTTCAAAATAATTCTACCAATAGAATAACATGCAGAAGCTGGATAACATGTCCATATATCCAGAATCTTTTAATGCTAGATTAAAAAACATGATACATACACCAATTTGTTCACACATCCTCATTCCAAATGTAGAAGTCGCACCATCATTTTAAAACTCATGCTTGAAAGCAATTGCTGCAGAGTTTGCATACACACATTTTTGCACTGGAGTTATAAAAGCAGCCATTCTTCCTGATGAGGTCTTCAGTTCCTCCACATTTTTTCAGAATGATAAACACTCTTATCAAAGGAAGAAAGGGATGGATGTCTACAACAGGGAGATTTGATCAACAGAAAAATTATCACAATCTTTTATCCAAAATTGGCCTCAATGTGAGAGATGTAATTCCTAAGTTGCCCCCAAGGAGGAAGATCATACCCTAAGTCTTACACTTAAGGTGAGCTATTTTATTGTAACCTTATCAAGTAGTTTTTCCTCTCTTGATCTCTCAGAGAGTGGAAACATAGATAGTGGTTTTAGGAAAAATGAAACCCTAAATATTTTTTAATTCCCACCACTTCTTAGTAAAACTTCTTTACTGTTTTTGCCAGAACCAGAAGAAAATCAAAGGGGATACAGTTGTTCTCAGTAAGATCAAACATATGGAAGTTTTACACTGAATAATCAGTTTTAAAGTGTGTTCCTGATATTTTAATTAGCAAAACAGTATACCCAGAAACACACAAAGTATCTTAACTACAACAAAAAATCCTCAACTGCATATTGAAATAAATATTCAAGATTTTTAAAGTGTCTTAATCCTTCATTTTTTATCTAGTCTCCTGTCCTGGGATGACACCCAGAGAGAACCAAATATCCATCTTCTAGGCAAGGCACCCAGCAATGAGGCAACAGCCTCTAAAACACTCATCCGTCTTCAGAAAAGAAAATAACTCATACTTCTGCTGTTTTAGGAAATCTCATTATCAAGTTCTTACCTAAAAGTAGCCTCATACACCTTAATCATGTGCAACTACTGGCACCTCAGTAAACTGCTGGAAACATATTGAGTATCTGGACCAAGGAAACATATATGTACAATATACTGAGCATAACAATCTACACTGACTTACAGATAAAGTTCTGGGGTGTAACATAAGCCACAAATACCATATTATGACCATCCAGTGCTACTGGACATGATACTGGTTGAGCCAATGTAGCATCTACCAGGCAGGCAGTGTGCCAACAACCCCTGGGGAAGGTCTTGCTCTTATTGACTGTCTTGGGCTGCAGGGGTTTGCACTGCTAATTGCGTGTTGTCAGATTGTTCTTTTACCTCATGATAAGGAAGTCTGAAAATGTCTACTCAATTTCTGTAATTCCTTATTGTAATTTCATGAACATTTACTTCAAATTTAAAGAAAAAACCTCTTTAATATTACGGAGAACTACATTTTGCATACAACAACAAGTATATAAATCACTGGATTGAGTATAAAAACTAACTACAGAATTTCAAATGCATAATTTTCTGAGTGAGTATCTTGCTTTCTGGCAGATAACCATGACCAACAAACACTTTGCCACCCATAAGCTATTAATTGTGTTGGTTAGAAAGGACCTCAGGTTTTCCTAAACATAAACTAATTATGACTATTTTTTCTACTACAACTCACTGATTTTGAGAACTGTAATATATTTATGCTGTGATTTGTTTTTGTAAAGCTTTTTACATTAAATAAATATGCTCTCAAGCCAAGTCTGTGTTCTGCAACTATGTTGTTCCTTGTCATGTTCTTTTAGCTCAGATTTACTTAACTTTCTACAACATTGCAATGTATCTTATTTCAGAACAGGACAGTCAATAATTTAGACTTTCATTTGGCCTATTTGCATAGTAGCATTTTATGTAAGATTGTATGTGGGCTATATCCCACATTAAAATTAAAATTAGCCTTTATACCTAACACTGTATTTCACAGTTGTTTTCACCAACTTAATAGTAGGGGATTGATATTTCAAAAGAATGGAACTAACTTTAAAAGTGGTGTTGAATTTTTTTTAAATGTTCCCCTCACTTCTACAGAAGGGGCCACATTCTCTTTCTCCCTTTTATCAACTGTAGCTTATCTGATGCAAATTGAAGATCCTTTTCCTATGCAACAGGAGAGGCACTGCAATCGTGTATATGTAACCAGGAATCTCAAGATCTAGGCTAATCTCATCTTTCCACCACAACTGACATAGTGACATTTTCCCAGGTTACTCCCTACATCCCAACACTTTGGTATTTAGAAGCTATGAAAATGAGGAAATTACATTTGTACAGAAAGATTTTTCTTTCATTAATTTGTTCATTTGATTTTTCAGCCAAAATGTTTGGCATCCACACCACCTTGCAACACAGAGTTCCAAAGCCTGGTTATCTATTGCTTGAAGACCTAAATCATGCTTTTAGCTTAATTTAATCTCTTTTACTCCTTAGAACTGCAAGAGAACAATTAGATCCTGTGAACTCTCAGCACTTGTAACTGTAGCTAAAAGGCAACCAGAAAACACAGCCAGAAAACACCAAGATGGACTAGAAGAACTGGAGGGATAATAAAAGAGCAGGGGTACCTTGGGACCTGCACGGATCATATCTCCTTCTCCTTTACCCACTACTATTCAAAACTCAAGCCAATGGATTTTGGTATTCCCTGAAAAGTGTAAATAATGTATACCTATACCTTATGCTCGCACAGTTGGGCATGAAATACACTCAAAGATGTATGAGTATAAACTTGCTGCCTGCTGTTCAGCCCCATTCCAATGGGTATGTCAATGATGCACATCTCTGTGTGTCTCTGCAGTTCTTTTTCCCTCCTCACACTCTGTTAGCATTGCCAGAATGCTCTCTGGAGATGTGATTCACATTGTAATTTTGTACAATTATTGATACCAAAATGTACAACAAAAAGCTTTTGTAACTACAACAGTAAGAATAATAAAGTATTAAAAGTACCAAAAATAGAAGTTTCATCCTAACAATGAGATCAATATTGAGGATGGAGTCTAATGCATTTTAAGATTAAAAAATAAAGGTTTTTTGATCGTGGACAGCTAGTCAAGTCAAGTGCCTAGACCAGTACCTGTCAAAAACAACAGTTCCTCTTTGTTTCTTCTCTAGGAGACAAAACACACTAGTTATGATTCTATAAAGGATACCCTTCTTATGTAAATCACATTTTAAATTAATAATTAATAATAACACTAAGAAAGTTGATATGTAATGATGTGAAAATCAAAATCAAAAGATTCAATAAATAGGACAAAATCCAACAAATATTTCATATTGACAGTCCAAGCACTGTAAACAACAACTGGCAGGATTTACTATTTCAACGTATCTTGACAATGTCACCGAAACCTAAGAGGGTTAGGAAATCATTCTTAACACCTATTTATACAAGATCATCTCCGGATGTATTTTAGGACATTATTAATTACAAAGACTAAGTCAGATACAATAGCACTTATGTTCGTTAACTACTAACAATCTAAAGAATCATACACAAAGTTATAATTATTTTTTCTAGAGGTATGGCTGGAGTATTACAATATAAACTGTACTATCCCAGCCAAATTATGATGATTAAATACTACTTCAAAGAACTCTATACAAGTATTCCCACCCAAAACAAACGTTTTCCCAGACTAAACTATTTTGCAAGATGCTAAATTAGTGTGACTTTTCTTAATGTGGAAAAATATACCTCTCTTAATCATGGCTTTGAGACTTGTTGGGTCATATTATATTCCAGGCCCTAAAATGGTTGCAATAATAATGATCTCATAAGTGGACTGTTAGACTAATTGACTTTATTTTCAGGTACCATGAGACAATCACCTCAACACTATAAATGCTCTAAAAATTATGAAAGTGCTTATTTTTGGAAGGAAAAAAAACTTTAAATATTTGGTTTAAAAAAAAGAATCTGCCTCATTTCGGCATATTTATTGCAGAGAAAAGCAAATTCATTTTAGAGCTAATGCCTTCCAATTAAAAATGTCCATATTTATTAATTCAGTGGTATTTCTTCTGTGTCTTACTGATACTTACGAAGTCAATTCATTTTTGTACCTAGCAGCTTGAAAAAATCCAGACTATACAACATGATGTGAAAGCTACAGCTACTTAGACTATTCTCATAGAAATTACTATCTTTTTTTTGTAATCTAACAAATGAGAATTAAAGTATCCAAAATGGCCATATACTGAAAGTAAATTTAAATAGATGAGATTTTGTGAATTTAGGATGTCATCTGTATTTTACTAAATGCCAGTTATTATCTAGTCTTCAACATTTTCTGTTCATGAAACAGGCCATATATATACAGAAAATAAAGTTGACTTCTGAAAAAATCATCAATTGTCATGTCCTTTAAGGCTTTCGTGTACACACTATAATTTTAGGACGGTATTAAAATCCTTTTAAAATGAATCTGTTGATTTGGTGTAATGTTCTTATTGAAAACTCAGTATACTATTCAGTTCCCTAAAATTTTTCTATTGGTTACAATGACTCCCTATCTTTCTTTTTAAGCAAAACTTAAAAACCCACAAGACCACAGGACTAGAGGAGACTTTATGAGTCTTCAATATTTTTATTACTGTAATCCATGTCATGAAAGTCTCCTTCAAAGTGAAAAGCTTTCTTTCCCATAGTTCATTTGTGCTTAGCTTAGCTACTTGTTCCCATGTTTAAAGCTGCACTTAAAAAGTACAAAAGATGCCTCTTCCTTCCTAAAGTTTGATTTTTGACTCAAACTGCATAGAGCAATCACAACGTTTCGGCCTATGCATTTAGTCTGAATGAAATCTTCTTGGACTCGCATATCATTAAAATGTATATAGAATTTACACAAACTAACTGCAGGTTTATAGCAAATGTGCTAAGTTACCAGCCATAGACAAAACGGTGAGATACCTTCACTTCATGGCAATTCAGGGCATCAGTACTAGAACTCTGAATATTTCAACAGAACCCACACAGAGCACGTATTTCTAATATACTAACAAGGCACTAGAAATTAGATGGATTGCACATCTCCTACTATTCCAGATGAGGTCTCAAATATAACTTTTAAAAATGGCATTAATATTTTCCAGTTTTTTATAGGAAACAACTTTTTAAATTCCTGTAAGATTTCACGTTCTTTTTTGTCACCTATATCATATCACTGGTCCTTCACAGTCATACAAAACCCATGTACTGAGCTTCTCTCTTTCATTTTAAGTGATGGACATAAGCTTAAGGAAGAGATGCTTCTAAGTTCTTGAACACATGACCTTATACTTTGCTGTACTTTCAAAAATTTATTAGAATTCACTTTCTAAATTACATTCTTGAAAGATATCTATTAATATTTTGTAGAACAGCCCAGCCCTTTTGTGCATCCTATCCTTGTATTTTCTTTTCTATGGGTGAAATACATGACCCTTTATGTTATGGAAGGCTTGAAGTTAGGTATTTTTTTCTTCCTTATCCAGAATATGGATTCAACCCTTTCTAATCAAGAGATTTTTTTGAATATACAAACATCAATCACCATTTGTCCCTGGATTTGCATTATTATTTCCACTTCAGATACTATGCCCTCAAACTGAGGTTTTCTATGGTATCCTAAACTGGTCTTAAAACAGACAAAAACACTGTTTTGTGTACGAATTCACACTATACCGTATCTTGTATTGGGAGATATTTTTCTTTAGTGTGGTAATTTGATTATTCTTAAGCATGAAACCTGTCGCTATCTGTGAACTAAATTATAGCTGCATCAATCTGGAAATTACTTGTTCTATGAGTACAGCGTTGATTTGGGTATTTTTTCTGATATGTTGGGTTATTGTATTGGTTTTCCTCAATACCGTGTAGGCTGTTCTTTCTATCCGACTGAAAGCATATTTCTTGAATAAATGAATTTACTGTGAACACTTAGAGGAAAATCTCATTCTTCATTTATGCTGCAGGTTCTCAGTAAGATCCTTGAAACATATTGATGTTGTTGGCACACCATACAGTTTCCTTTGTACATATTATTATTGCACAATTGCTTTTCAAAGCTTCATATAATCAAGTAGTAAAGCACTGAAATAATGTTTAGTAAATTTTTCACCATTAATTCTACTTCATAACACCCTCATCTGTCTGTCTCAAGAAAATTGTATTAGAAGCATAAGAAGGCATAAAAAGACCTAAAACATCAAAGTGGCAATTGCTGGACAACCCCCTTCCCCAACAGCATGGGCTGATGTGCTTTTCCACTCCACGGTGTGATTGCTTTTTCAGCAGCTCACATGCTCACATGCTTTTTTTTTTCTGTAGCATTACAGTGTAATATGTTTGTCCAGATAATTTGAACAGTTTTCAGTTCAACTTTAGATGTATACAGTCCAAGTGAAGCCAAACTAAAATTAACACCTATGTTGATCTTGGCACACATTCAGATTCCTGATTAGTCTGCTCCTCATACCCCTGGTGAAGTCTCCCTGCTTGTTAAAGCAATGGGACAGCTAACACTCAAACTACAAAATAATGTCTAATGATTAGACATATTTGATATGACTACTGAATTCACAAAATAAAATTAATCTGCAAAAAAAAAGTATGAGAAGTAACCTGCACAAAGAAGGTCTTGAATGGCCCTGGAGGGAGACTGGATTTTCATGTGGAAAGGTGCATTTGTTCCTATTGACCGAAGAGTCTTCATTATTTAGTCAGAGAACTTTAGTTTTGTTAGAAAATTTCCTTGAATTTTATAATTTGCCTAATGAAATGAAAAACCTTCTGAAAAGAAACAAACTTTCCTTAAGAGCAGACTATCCAGATTTTTAAAAATGTACACCCATCCAGAGCATTCACAGAATATTTTGTTCCGTTGCTTTTTCCGCTTTAGTAATTTCTAAATCAATGTACACTAATGTGTTTCTCAAATTCAAGAGTATCAGGAGAGCCTTGCTTGAGTGGTGCGATCCTAAACTGCCATAATTAGGGCCCTGTCTGGGAGCAGACCCTTTAATAGAGCCGCACGCTGAGTGGGGAACCATTCACACATCCCCTCTCAGCTCTTCACAAGCTCTCCTGGGCAATGAGCCAGCTGGTATGAGAATCAGCCTGATCCAACCTGTTGCAAGAGCCTGGAGAAGTGGCTCAAGGAAACCTACACCTCCCAGCACCGCAGAAGAACCGCTCATGCAGCCCGAAAAGGAGCCATCATGAAGGTGCACGTTGGCTGCACTGGGAGGGCTTGCAGGGGGACAAAGTCTTCCAGCTGCTTGAGCAAGGCAAAGAAACTTCTCTGTAGCGCTTGGAGACTCCTGCAGTCCAGAATATAGAAAAGTCGATCCATCCCATGCATGGTGATATTTCCTGGTATGAGACAGGCTGCACGTTCTACCATGAATGAGAAAGATGGGTCTGCTATGCACAAGCTGCTGTCAGAACACCCAGCTGCTCCCTCAGAAGGTTTGACTTTCTGATCTGAGTGAATAACTGGAGTGTGTGTTCTCCCCTCTCCTCCCAATCTGCCAGAAGTTCTAGAATCAACATGAGAGAAAGGGGGAAAGAAAGAGGTGATAGTGATGTAGGTGACAAATGAAAATCACAGTAATGGAGTGACATGTCAGATTGCTGCACAGACATACGTTTAACATTAAAATGCCTCCTGAAATCCCTGATCACATAGTAATCCTAATTAGCATTCTGCATATTCAATACCTGCAAACAGAACTTGCATAAAACCCTTTTCCTCTGCCTCCAAAATATTTTATAATATGGCAAAAATATTTTCAGAATGAAGATGTGATCTCTGCACCAGCTAGTGTTTTTGTCCTCTCAGACACAGATGAAGCCATTACGTGATAACTTCCGTTGGAAGGCTGCTAGTAAACATTTTTCCATGTTACCAGGATCATACATAAGGTTAGCTGTGATATTTTATGTACCTAAAAATGACAACTACCTGCTTTATCAATAAGAAATAATATCTCAAGGTGACAGATATTTACTTTAAATTTAAAAGGAAACCACAGTAACTAGTGTCACTATCTTTTATAATACTGAAGTTTTCAAGAGTAAAAAGTGATTTAAAGAAAATCTGTTATTGAAAGATTTTACAGCAAAATGGCACACAATGCAAAACTTGGCTTTTCACAAGTAAAAGAGGTTGTAAAAGACAGGACATAAGCCTTTGGGGCAGACTTGTATCTATACACATAGGGACTTTCCAGCCAGTTAGTCATACAGACACTTCCACTGTAAATCAATGAAGTATGTCCAGCTTTTTTTCTTTATTACTCTATTTATCCCTCTACCTTACATGGAACTCCTGTTTTCTACACCATGAATGCTTGAACACAGCTATTTTTCATTTCCCTCCCCCACACACCTTACCTAAATATAACTCCTTGCCTTCTCTCCATCTCTTGGGGTTATCCTTGTCTTTAGAGTGGGCATCACTGATGCAAATTTCTGCACCTCAGAGGATAACAGTATATTCCTCCTAACAGACTTACAAGAGAAAATGTGACTTACAATTTTCCAGCAGCTATCTTCCAAATTTAATTTACCCCAAGCCTCAATGTTTGCTTATATGTAGGCCACACATTTCCTCTAGAATGATACTCAAGAGGGAAAAAGACTGTTTATCACTACCCTCCTCTTACCCTACATATTAGGCGTTTGCATTTTTCTAAATCAGTGCTTTCTAGCATGTACAAAATCTTCCTACTTCCTATGCTTAGCAGCATGCATTACATAAAAAAAAATATGTAGCATACAGGTTTTGAAAGACAGTTTCAGACCAGTTAGATTTGTTTCTATTTTTGTTGAATGTAATGCAAAGAAAACTCTGTTACACCCGTAACATTTTTTTTGCTGTTTTTAAACTGCGAATTTTTTTACTGACATTATTCATGCACAGTTGCACTCAGTGTGCATTAAAAGCAGTGGGTTTTCTTCTTTTTCCCTACATTCTCAATTTCTTATCTCTCAACAGCTCCTTATGTATGTTTAAAAAAAAGTAACTAAAAGTTACAATATTAATGATATGTTTGCTTATTTATTATGTGCAATTAATTTTAAATTCAGACCATAAGAAGATCCAAAGGGAGATGACCAAACTAGGAGAGAGCAAGGCAAGGATAGTAGGCTAAAAGAGACTATGAGTATCCTTTCATGCTGAATTTTCATGTTAATTTTTTGCGTTTTGCATGTCTTTAAAAAAGTGGTTCTTCTGATACTATTCACTAATGCAATAAACATTAAGTAATTAAACTTAAATGTATACTTACTTTTCCCAAATTTTATCAAATGATTACACTTCAGTGAAGTGCTCATGCTAAATAAACAAATCTTACCTTAACAACTCAACACTTCATGCAGCATGATATTTATACAACAGTCTTGGTACACACTGAGCTTAACCCTTTGATTCCAGGAGTCATGATTTCCTGACACGCCATCCTAATACAGAATGCATTAGTGCTGATGTTGAGACAACAATCTCCTAGCCTGAAGGAAAAACTAACTAACCAATTCATTGCAGATATATTAACTTAGGGAATTGAAGATAATTATCTATTTATTCTAATCGAGATGAAGTTCAAAGTCTGACTTTATGAAAATAAACTACTTCATTAGAGACATTACAGAGACTAGAAGTAGCAAGGCTTTTCATAGTGCTCAGAGCGAACAAATAAAATTACAACTAGCTGTCCAAATCATTATGCTACACAGCCTGCAACAGTATGTGTATCGTGGACAGATTAGATTTGTCTACCTGGAAAGGAAATAATCACAGTTCTGTACAGGAACACCCACCAGTGGCAGCAAATTGACAGCATTTACCTCTGGCTTATGCCTGTGCTCTGCACAGTTGTTGAAGAACCACAAGTCTTGCTCATGACTGTAAGAGTAACAAGAACAATAAAGCTGCCAATTTTAAAACTCAGGGTGGACGACACTACATTCTTCAGTGGCCATAAGGACAGCGACTTTCTGCCATTGGAGAACGATCTACAGGTTCTAAGAGCCAAAATGACATTTTTCCTGTTATGCGTAATGTGGAAATGTGGTGATAGGGAGTGGAATCCATGAATGTGATCAGCTTGCTTCACCATGGGCTACCACAATCACAGCTTCTCCAGAAAAGAAACAGCTTCTGAAACAAAAACCAGTACTACAGAAAGCTTAACTTTACTACTGCAAACATCCCGGAAAACAGGATACACAGTAAGAAAGTAAATGCTGTTTCCTCATCATATGCAGGTTATCCTTAACTCTAACCAGAAATCTCCCTTAACTATTCAGCAACATGTCATTAATCAATGTATGTACTGATTGGATCCATTCAATTGATGCATCAGTGTAACGAGTGACATATAGAAACGTGTTTCCAATACATTTATTTGGATATCTATACATGAAAGTAAAATCACTACTACAGTTGGTACTCAAGCTTGTCAAATGGGATGCTCTTCTCCTTCTGTTTTGCATAAGACATACTAATGGTTATGCCATCTGCAGTCTGAAATCCAGAAAAATGTAAACCAGAAAGTAATAGTAGGTCAAGATAAACATCTACTTAAAACTGGTAATTTTTGTAGGAATTCTGCTAACTCACAATCTAAATATAAATCTCTTGTCCCTGAAAATATGGGATAACAAATAGATTAGGGTAACTTTTGCATTAAAAGCTAAAATAAAAACATCTGTCAACTCAACATCCTTCTTTTACAATAGATCACACAGCTAGCGGTAAATTTAAAGAGGCTTTTCATGAGAAGGATACAAACAACACCCGATTTCTTCAAGGAAAATCCCAGTGGTTCTCTACAAACATGCCCTCTGCAAAGCACAGTAGAACTTGACGACTTACCCAACACCCTGATTTTGCAAAGTTGAGGACACAAATCTGAAGGTTTCTTCAATAAGCTTTGAACTTGCTGATTAGCTAGTAGGTGCTGTAAGTCACTGAAATACTTGATGCCATTATGGAATAACAGAGAGAACATATATAAAATCACCATGCGCTACTTTCTCCCAAATATCCACCAAATACAAAAAGATGGTCACTAAAATGAATACAATTTTCTTTGGCACGTGGAACAATAGAATAGTTTATATTAAAATATGGAGCACATGAGAGATGCAATGGAAAGGCTTACCTAACACTTACATTTGCCTGCAGATGTGTGAGCTAGTATTAAAAGTTTTATTAGGTTTTTACTGTATTTATAAATCAGTTCTACCATATCTACAGTTGCCAGATTAGTAAATTGCTCTGAAATCAGAGGAAATTAGAAATACACTAATACTGAAGTATTTAAAAAATATTAGGGAAAGTCTGTTTCCTTGAGCACAAACACAGGCACAAGTATTTTTGTTTAATAAACCTCAAATTGCTTATACATATTTAGGAAATCCTACTGCTAGGAGATTTTGGCTAAATTTACCATTAAATTTGGCTTAATAATGTAATAATATTGTACAACTTTATGACCTATATTACAATATTTGGTCAAACAGGCATCACGATGCTCAAATTGTGAATTTCCACTACATAATGAACAATGAACAGCTCTGTAGTAACAGTAAATGACAGAAATAGAAAAGCTCCAAAAAGCTCCAAGGACTCATTTTCAAAACCTTTATACATCTTTTTCACTAAAGAAGAATATTAAAATGGAGTTTGTGCTAATACCTGAATTGACACGTTATTTGATATATAAACCAAAGTCTGGGAGCAAATTCCATTTTCCTCTCATTTAAAAAATGAACCAAATGAAGTGTCCAAGGCTAATAAGAGGCACTGTGTATATAGTGATCATGGAAGGAAAAGCTGGAAACATGAGCAGTAATCTTGGCTTTAGGGAGCATTCAGCAATTCAGAAAAGAAAATTATTTGCTTTATTTTCTTCTTCCTGTCTTGCAAGTCTGACTCTTCCTGGCAAACATGTAATACAGGACATCTACAACACACCATCTCATGGCATTTAAAAGGCATCAGGCCAGGGTTAGTGCTTTGGGAGCAGGAAAGCACAAGACTCTGTCTCCTCATCTCATCACCCTTTGGGTTACGTCTGTGACTGGTTTTGTGTCAAACATGACAAATAGTGCAGCCCCACATCTCTTCAGCCTTGAACGTTTACGAATGGGTGGAGAACACGAACAGAGTAGAAGTCAGTAGCTCCTGAACTGCTCTAGTTTACAAATTGGAGGATTAAAGTAAGCTAACTGGGAAACATATACTGGGAAAATATCACTATTTTTGCCTGCTTCCCTTAGCATCTGGTGGTGGCCAGTTTACAGATGGGACATGGGGCTAGCTGGACCTTGTATACTCCTTGTACAGTCCATGTTGTCTTTCAGAATGAGGAGCTGGCAGAACAAAGTACTTTCACAGTAGTGATTCAACACTTCAAGATCAGCAATTACACTTCTAAAAACTATAAAAACTACGTAGTTCATAAGCTGCTGCCTTTACAACTACTCTTCTTGTGTACCTTCAGCCTAGAAGATGTTTAACACAAAGAAAGTCAAGGGCAAAAAGTGGAAAGCTGGGATGGTCCCAGGCCTCTGGACTGTACTACAACTACAGCATGGCAGGATGCCAACCTGACATGTTTTCTTTTTTTTTCCATTTTCTTTACTCATTTCCCTAAGTTCTTGCTTGGTTCTGAGCAAATAAATACAATTTTTAAAGTATATTTGAAGAGAGCTGCTGTAGAATGTGGAACTGTATGTTGTCTCCAACATTGCTCTGCGAAGTTTCACAAAGAAAAGGAGTCAATGTGAACTACATACAAAAATTGCACAAGTGATCACATTTCACAACATTTCACTGGGGGAGAAAAAGATCAATTCTGGTGCCTGGGGTTGTCCATTATGCACAACAAAAACTAAAAATGAGATAGAAATGCACTATTCCCTCAGAAAACAAGGGAAGTCCCAAGAGGATAAAGACTCACCCAGAAAAATAGATGTGATGAAGAGAATGGTAAGAGTTACCATTTTTTATTTCCTGAACAAAATAGAATTGTCTCTCATGTACATCTTTTGTCTGCAACAGACTATAATTCAGCAGTTACACACTCATACTTGGTCTATATACAACGAGAGAAACAGTTCTGTCAGCAGAATGCAATTTCATATAGAACTCTGAATTACAGCGTTAAATGAACTAAAAGCTCAAAAAAAACTTAGATAATTTTTTCAATAATAAAATGCTATATATATTTTTACTAATAATGCATGTAAAATAATTATTCAATAACAGAACTCCCATTCACCTGAACACAACCTGAAGCCCAGCAGCGTGAAACTCCATGACATACGTTTCTCTAAAATGGCAGAAGCAGCTCTTTCATCATTTCATGCAGTTGTGTTGGCAGTTTCTGAACACTTCTCTGTTACTTATATACAGCACTGGTGAATTATTTAGCTAATTATTTTCTGGATACTGTTTTTCTCTTAGTCTTAACACAGCCATTTTTACAATTTAATCCATGTATGTATAAAAACCACATACCAATTTTGCAACATGTCTATAAAGAATGAATTTATACCATAGCTACTGAACTCACGTCTTAGCCCTTTTAAGCATCTACAGCCACAAAAAGCTTTTGTAACTTACAGAGAATTTTCTCTGTCAATGAAGTCACCAGCATGCAAACCTGTAATCTCTCATATGAGCACATGCACATACACAGCATTAGGGCACACGCATCCACACACTTTACACCTCGCGTGTGAGCAAACACCCTGCTCTTCCCTGAGAGCAGGGCCCCAAAATCAAGGACACTTTACTAACCTGCAGCGGTCTCTGTTTATCACTGCCCTTAGGAGATTTCAGTCCACTTGTCTGTTGCTGCAAAAGCAGCTGCCTTGCTGCCTGGAGTGCCTAAAAGTAAAAAAAAAAAGAAAATCATTTCCACCAGTTCCTAGAAAGAGATGAGTTACTCATTGCTAATGTTAGGTAAAATCCAATCGAACAAATGCAATCTCCTCCTGTTTGATTTGTATTTGCTGGATTTCAGACTTCAGTCTGGTTTTTACTTAAAAGGTAACAAAAAAAAAATCATCTGAAAGTGCATTCACTAGAATTCATGGATGTACATGAAATCCTGCAGGAAATAAAGTTAATTTGTTTAAAGTGCTTGAAGAAGAGAAATCATAAACTGCATCAATAGCCTCATTTCCACAAGGAACTTGTCTTTGAGTGTTCAACTAAAATGCCCACTCCCTTGCAAATTATCATTCAATTTGCATTTTCATATTACAATTTTGAAGCAAAAGCAAGTAGACTTCAAGTGTTACCGGAAGCTGTAATTAAATTTGACAAATCAACATCAGATTATCTTGAAAGTGAATTAATAAGGATATTCATTGAAGATTAAAAACACTTTTTGTACTTACAATTCAAGGAGAAACCTCTCCTTTGACAAAATAAAGTGCAGTTTTAATCCCAAATAAAAATGAATGGTTTTCATTTGCATTCTTAGGAAAATCAGAGAACAAAGAAATTACTACTCAACCAACCAGATCAGGCTCCGAGATGACAGTATCCCAATCAAAATAGAAAATGTTTTCATTTATTTTATGTTTTCATTCCCATTCAGCAAAATACAGTTAAACATAGGAAATGTAAGCAAACAGTCCACTTATCCAAATATGGTTAATCTGATTATTTTTCCCTATGAAATTATTTCTAAATTGCCAAGTATTATAAAGTGGTATTTATTAGGAAATGAAAAAAAAACATAACTCAAAACATTTCCACCGAAGCTACCTGGAGAACTCTTCCTCCCCCTTAAAAAAATCAGTTCAGTAAACAGTGGTTACAGCTTTAAAATACATCACACCATTATCTATATTATTAAAACATACTGTAACTGGAATATACTGCAATAAACGCCGTTTGATCAACGTTCCTTAAAATAATAAAGATTCTCAACTGATAAAGAAAGGTACAGTTTTGATTAGACTCAAATGAGCTGGTTTTTAAGATAGTTTCCAGTATCCATGACAACAGTTGCTTTGACAAGATGTGCATATGGCATTACACTGCCAGCTGGTGTGAACAATGTTTGAACTACTGCATTGAGATGCTGAGCAAACAGAAAAAGTTGCCACGTCTTAACCCTCAGGGAAGGCAGTCATCCCCTGATCAATTATGAAAAGACAGAGAGAGGGCTGCTACAGTCTGGCTCCAAGCAAGTTCTCTGAGAAGGCAGGCAGACACAGAAAACCAAAGTAAACAAACTGAATGCACTAGCACCATCTCCTAACAACATTGATTCGTCTCCCCATAGAAGGCTCTGGTACAAAGTTTGCAGAGCAGACTTTTAACATTTGGAGACATTCCCACAACAATCCCTGTATTGTTTCATCAAATTCTCAAGTAATTACAGGTCAGCTTTACAAGGCTACACATTCCTCTGAACCTAAGCAACAAGACACACAGAACGAGCTTCTCTCCGCCAAAAATAAATAAAAGTTAACATATTTCAAAGTGCACTTGAAATATTTTGTTACCAAGGAACCACTGGATGCCCTGTTTCCTATGTGAACAGCATAATCTCTTCTCCACTCACAGCTCTTGAGCAGATCCTAAAGGACAATCCTGCTCTGTCTGAGATCAGAGCTAAATATATCTGTTGATTTCAAGGGTACGAGGATTTGGTCCCAACATCTTGCAGTGGTTTAAGCACAAAACATGGATTAAATTCATCAACAGAAGATCTGTGGTGAACTTATAAGCCTTCCCAATCTTTGCAGCTCTCCAAAAGGCAAACTTGTATGGAAGCAAGAGAACTATTTCACTCCCAAATTCATGGGAGACTGTAGAGGAAAACCAACCTCATCGCTCAGGGTGATACTCTTACAAGAAGGAGAGAAGAGACCTTGAGTTAAAGAAAATGGGAAAAAATGCAAAGACAATGTTTTTTTATTTGTGGTGGCTGCAGAAAATTAATTTTACAGCCTTAACCTGGGAAAGAAATTGCAACGATACAATGCTGATGTATACTTCCAAATAGCTAGAACACTCTGCAAGTTGTTTCAAGTGTCCCAATCTTCCTCAGCAGCAAAGTCATCTCACGTCAATACAATAAAACAAGCATGCAAGCATCTGATAAATCCGTACATTCACAGGACTTGAAAATTAGAGAATTATAGTATGTTGCAGCTTCAATTTAAGATACACAGTATAGTATCAAATGGTGGCTAGCACACTCCTGTGGAATCAGCCTAAGAAAGCATGACTGCCTAATGCTAACTACAAAAAGAGTCACACTTTATAAGAAAGCAAGGCAGCACAACAGGATATGTTTGCATAAAAGGCTCTGCTACTTAAACTATTTTGATTCAGATGTGCTGGTTGGGATATCTTTAAAGGAGTAAAGGCTCATCTTTTAATACAGAATGTCTTATAAATGATGACTACCTGAATACTTCAGTGATCTTATTGTGGCAGTTTAGATTATTGTAAACACAGGAGATAGAAGAAGAACAGAAAACAATTTCAAGAGATCAGAGATGATTCGAAACTCATAAGGAAAAATCACTGTCAGCTTTTGTTCTTATAGCATTTGTCATATGGTGCTTTTTCCTCCCAGTGTGCTGCTTAACTTTAGATTTTGCTACTCAGTAAACAACCTCCCAGAAACACCCTGTTAATTTCAAAAGATTATTACTGACATTATTCATAAGTGAAGATTATGAGACTATAAAACATTCACTTCTAGCAATTCATTTGCTGCTATTAAATCTTTGCAAAACAAATTGACAACTTGAAAGTGTCTTTCAAAATTCATAGTTTAACACATGCACTTCAAGTAACCATCCATCCCACATATCATTTATAAATTTCTGTGAACTAATTTGATAATAACTCAGAGTCTAAAAACAGTTCAGCGAAGAGAAACTAACAGATGTTTATAAATCTGGCAGGTCAAAATTATGTTGAGTCCTACCTCAAGTTAACAGCAGCACGAATGGATTCTTAGGCAGACAAAATCGTATCCAGTTTCGAATAACATTTGTTTCAAATTTAGTAGGCACTGTTCCTTAATTAAGTTATCTAAATTAGTAAAACTATACCAAAAAAGTCAATGTAGACAAAAGCAATAAAAAGAACTGAGGATTAGAAGTTATTTTAATAATGCAAATGAAAACCATTATAATGCTTTAAGTAATGGCTGTATAAGCAGGAAATTTGGGCATATGGTTTCCAGAACTCACTGTGTCTTCTAGTAAAATATTTATTGGGAACACTACTTCTTAATATTTACTGCACAGCTTTGGCACAGCTAAAACATAAGCAGAACAAAAATGAAATTAATTGCATATAAGTCACCCTATTAAAGTTGATAAATTGTGGTAGATTTCGCAATTTGTTGGCACTAATGCTATGAGATAGAACTTGCTTTTATTTTGTATTCCAAACCCTTGTATTTAATTTAAGCAAGCCTTAAAATAATTTTTAAAATTTTATCCTTTTAACAAAGTGAAAGCTGCAACTAAAAGATGGTAAACTTATTACTTTGCCTTTTACAAAGTAAATATATGTGTATTTTTAGGAAACAGATGTCACTCATATCTTTCCTTTAAAAACAGGAATGTTTAACCTATCAGCCTGTTGCATTTGAGACGTTAAAATGAAAAATGACATCTACGCCCATTAATATCGTCAATGTATAAACAGCACAGCGTGACACATTCTTGAGAGCTGAAGGCTACAAAATCTCTCTGAAACATAAATAACAAAGCACTCAGAAGCATATTTGATGTTGATATTCATCTCTGAGAAAAACACTGCTGCCTGGGCTTCTTATGAAAATAGATGCAGCCCAAATGGATCTCCTGTAATTGGTTTCAGATAGCGAGGTCAAAAGAAATATGATACAAGAAACTATTATGTGGAACAGACGAAACAAGAATGTTTATATAGGCACTCCCTATTTATACTGACAAGAGGTGTATACTTTGCAGATAACCAGAACTAAAAAACTTGCCAGAAGACAACCAGATTCTTTCCTTTTTCTAATTCCAAATCCCTATTTTATGTTTTCAAATGACTGCATGCTGTAACATTCCTGCTGAACCTGAAAGAAGTTTCTGAACATAAAATAAGTTTCCAAATGGCTGAATATGTCAAACGAGAGTCATCTCGCTGGTAGCACTATGCAACTGAAACATATCAACATGCTAAGCTGGATTTAAGGCCAAAGACTCCTCTGCACTGGTTGAATAACAAGTTAACCAAATGATTACATCGCCACATTTATTATAAAAAATACTTCAGGAAAACCTTTGCCCCTTTATACCCTGCCGTGGGCCCATTCTCCAGCTGCTTCCAAACAAGAAGCCCAGAATTACCCATAGAGATCCTTGAAAGATGGTGACAGAAAGACAACGCCGTCCAATGCTCCCTAACATCACTCGGGTGCTGCTGCTAAATTTTTGTCTCTTGCTGACTGCATTTTCCACGAAAGTTTCCTAATGAATATCACAGCCAGTCAGCACAGCAGCTTATAGTCTTTCCAAATGGAGTAGCAAAGCATTTAGCACTATTCAAAGAATCTTGAATTTAAGATGATCCAGCTCCCTTCCAACAGCAGTCTCTCCAGGAGACTTGACAAGAAAAGCAAACTCCCATGTACCCCGAGACAGCCTCATTTTCCTTAGTGAACACCCCTTTTTCTCTAAGCTACACAAAGAAGATAAAACCTGTTGTTTCAGGACAAATGTGCCACACTGGAAAGCCCCTGAAGTCACAGAAATCCTGCACGTAACTAAAATTCAAGCCACATGGACAACCTGATTTCACCTAGGAGCAGTAGACTGAACAATTATTACAAGGTTTTCTTGCAGATGTAGGAACAGAGGACCAGATAGCTAAGGCTGTTGGTATACACCTCAAGGAATATATTATCTAAGAAATCTAGATGGTCACTAAGAAGGATTTCACTCAGTTAATCCAACATCAAAGTATGCAAATACTCAAACGAAAAAGATTTGTCTGTCTTCTGCATCTAGATTAGCAGCCGCACACAGCCCCAATGTGCAATGTGCACAATTTCAGCCGCTAAACTGCAGGGTGCCCTGCAGCCTTGCCCAGCAGTAGAACACAAACCTGCAAGAGGCCAACATGTTTGAAACTAAATTATGCTCAAGAAGAAGACGCAATATTACTGTCGTAAGCACTCGGACCACCAGGCTGCTAGATAGGAGGTCAAAATACAACTGACCCTCTTCAACTGTTTCCCCAGAAAGCAGTGGTGGCCACTAGGTGCTGTATTGAGCCCAACGCCAGAGTGCCGTCAGGGGAGCACCGAATGCTTGAAAACATTCGCGTATTGACGCTACAGGAATTAGTGTGAACGAATGCCTGGTTCCTGGGTCCCCAGGCTGCTCAGCTTTTCCAAGACTGGGGAAATTCTCCATTTGTCCAGGACACCAACTATTCATGCATGAGGAATTTCAAGATAAAAAGGCAGAGCACTTTGAGGGATAGGTGGCAAGGGGGGAAATCTGTTCTGGATCGCAGTTTAACTTAGGTACTTATATTCCTCACATGCCTCATCTTAAAAACGTAAGAATTTCACTGGATATGGCCCTCATTTCCTTGGACTAAAAGACCTTCTGCGTGTCTGTTTAAATTATTATTGTTGTTTTGTTTACTTTGGATGATACTGCCAGTTTGAGCATACTGAGGCTTTGGTTTTGGTTCAGATTTGTGGTCTTCCCTGCAATACAAACAACACCAGAAGAAGAGATCCTCAGTATACCTGAGCTTCTGTTCTGCCTTGATGTTATCCAGGACTAATTTGCAACTGAAGAGAAAAAGTAACAGTAATAAACTGATGAATGCAACATGAAGTCTCATAATGCTGTTTAATAAAAGGAAATTAATCACATAATTGTCATAAACCTATTTTCAAACAGCAATCTATCAGAGAGAAATTATGCATCTGTAGTTATTGACCTTTCATTTTACCATGACTGATTCATAATTAGACTAGTTTTGTGAAAAATAATAGTTAATTACCAGATTTTTTTCACTCTAATTGTTTTGGCAATTTTTTTTTGTTTAGCGTCTTACTTTTTCCCCATGTGAAGGATGCTAAATAAATACAGGGAACTAATAACTTAGCAGCTAACATATTTCATTTCCTAAAACAAATTTAGCTTTTCTATATATAACCCAGGTTAACGGATACTAAACAATGTTTCAAAAACAACTCTCTAATTTTTCCTGCTAATTATTTGGCTGACCAAGAACTAGAAATAAAACACCCATAACAGTGGTTTGCTTCAGTTCTTGGCGGCATTAGCAGGGCTCTTCCCTGTAGACATCGATATGCATTGGTCATTAGACCACACACAACATGGTCCAGGACCACAAATCCAGTCGCCATCTCCAAAGCTTGCACCACCTGAAGAATGCAAAAGTTGAGGGTTAGGAGAGATGGGGGGCCCACAACACCAAAACTGTGCTCCAGCCTGACAGTCTCCTTTCTTTCATCCCAGATGCCTGAACTTAACTTTCCTTTGGTCAACACAGGAGCAGGCAATCCACCCTGCAACATCACACAGTGACTGACTGAATCAAAGAAATGGAAACAAAAGCAGTGCACACATCAAATACCAGTGCCACAAGCTCACAATGTCCTGCCACTGCTATTTTATTCCCTGTGACATTAGTTTTAGAAAACTAGGACATGTAACAGCTAAACGGAAAAGCAGATTTCTTAATTTTACACGAATAGACTGTGGCAATGGTGGCATGTACCAGTTTTCCACGTGAAAATTGGTATCAACTATTTCACGTAAAAATCAGCTAGCAGGTATGTCAAAGCTATCTAAGCATGCAAGGAAAAGAACAACAATCAACATGGCTCTCCCATGTGTGAATGCAGAAATAAAAATGATCCTTAAAATTATTAAACATTTATATAATATTATGTATATATGGTACAAATGTCTACATATCCTTGATTTGAAAGGAGTTGGTTGAAAAAAGAGCTTCTTTCACGTCTGTCCATTGTAGACATTCCCTTATTGGGTGTGAAGCCTACTTTCAATTTAAGCAGTCTGAAAAAGAGTAGTGTTGGCTTAGGTGGAACAATAGATGGTTTGATAATTTATAAATAGGAAAGGAACTGATGCAAATGAAAGCAAAAGTGATCCCATTTGTACTAAAATCAAAATGCAGAGCAAATGTGGGAGGAGAAAGTAACACAGTATCAAGGGAAGCATTATAATGTTAGGCTGCTAGAAGGCAGAGGTTTTAACTGATAGAAATCTGAAAGGGAAATTTATAAATTCAAGACAATGAAATCAGCATGGAGATTATTAAGCAAATGATTAACAAAAAACATCATAAAGATATAATCTAAACCAAAAGGTGAGGCAGATATAAAACAAAAGGAAACATGCACTCAAATGTTTTGTTCTGGCCAACAGCAAGATTCCTAGAATAGAACCTAAAATTTGAGAGAACAGAGGTGAAGCATGATTAGCTTTGTTAAGTAATATGGAGAGGTAAAATAACATGTGAAGAACAAATGCCAAAACTATATTTACGCTAGAATAGCCTTAGCCATTCGGAAGGCAGAAATAAATACCTCTTTCTTTACAACTTATTTTCAATTAAGTAACATTCTGTATGGTGACTAATAAAGGAGTGCTGACATGAAGCATCATAAGCCCAGATTCCTCATCCCAATACCCTGCAAGCAAGAAACCAAAGCTATCTGTCAAAGAATATGGATCTACATGGTACCAAAATAATTACATATAAAGTTACAGTAATTATATGAATCAAACTCTCTCAGCCAATCAAAATGTGAGGAATTACATATTTACTGAAGAGCTAGTGATTGAAAGGGCTCCAATGATTTGAATAGTAACTGATTTATTTACCACTGCCCTTACAAATCCATATCCAGAGACATGAGTGAGATTGCAACTACATAAGGAAATATTACCAAGATGGTCATATCAGGCTTTTGTTGTATGGCAGGAAGAATGGCCATGACTGAACTACCCAACTGATAATCGGTGGAGAAGAGCAAAGTTCATGTCTGGGTTTCACATTACATATTATAAAATTTAAAGTTTCTTTTAAAATATTTTCTTACAATGACACAATTTAAAGAAATCTCAAATTTAACATATATCTGCAATGAAAAACATGTATTAGACATGATACTGTCATACTATTATGAAAAAAGTGAACTGGGACATATGAATAGAAGTGTCCTATACAAAACTGGTATTTTTTCCACTTTATTCAACTTTTTAAAGACTCAGATAGAGAACTGTATCAAGCTTGGGGTACGATGTTTCAGAGGTGCACTATCTGACCATTGAGCAGTGAAGAGCAGTAATAATGAT
This sequence comes from Streptopelia decaocto, assembly GCF_964273445.1. Lineage (NCBI taxonomy): Eukaryota > Metazoa > Chordata > Aves > Columbiformes > Columbidae > Streptopelia > Streptopelia decaocto. Next base: position 28,409,055 of record NC_138663.1, read on the forward strand.
CATGATGAGAAAATCTAACTTACGGGACAGGAGAAGTCTGATCATAAAAACAGAAAAAAAATCCTGAAGTATAGCTGTCTTCAGCAAGCTTCTGCACAGAATGATCTAACTGTATTCCATGGGTAGGACAAATAAGAGTGACCTTAAACTGAATACAGGGGGATCTAATGAAACTTTCCAATGGGAAGGATTGTGGAGAGTACAATAAAAGGCACAGAGACTGCAAAATCCTTGTCGGTGGACCTGTTTAAGAAGCATCTTCAGGAAGAATTAAAAGCAGTGATTCTGCTCTGGGACACAGCAGATCTTTACAAGAGTCTTCCAGCCCTATTCTGTTTGATTGTGTGGTTCCTGTGAAAGCATGCCAAGTTCGGATTACTGTGATGTCTAACACCTTGCTACATTTCAAATAACACCATGTTATCATAAACTGAGCTTCAGCATGGTTTGTTTCTATGGTGAGTTAACAGCAGAGGATCAGCAAGAGCTGTGCATACAGACTCGCTCTTTGGAATTTTCCGACCTTACATGACCACGTCTGTGTTTATGAGACTATCCTTGAAATTTTGGACTGAACAAAGAAATAGTTTATACAGAATAGGAGATGGCTTAGAATTAAGCTTTCTGTGCCCTAATTGCAGTCAGAGCCATCTGGGCAGGACTCTTGTGTCCTCACCAGCAAGTATGGGCACAATAGTAGCAGAAAACATGTTGTAATTCTTACTATAAACAGTAGAGGTATAGCTGAAATGAAGAGGTAGGAAGATGAGAGAAAAAGAAGGGAAGAATGTGGGTCTGAAGTACAGCTTGTTCAACTTAAGTCACACATCTAAAAAAAAAAAAAAAGGCAAATTTACTCATCATTATAATTTATTATGAGTTTAAATCATAGAATCATAGAATAGTTTCAGTTAGAAGGGACCTTCAATGCTCATCTAGTCCATCCTCCATGCCATGAGCAGGGCATCTTCAACTAGATCAGCTCAGACCCCCATCCAGCCTGGCCTTGAATATCTCCAGGGATGGGGCATCTACCACCTCTCTGGGCAACCTGAGGGTTTCACCACCCTCATTGTAAAAAATTTCTTCCTCATGTCCAGCCTGAATCTCCCCTCTTTTAGTTTAAAATCATTACCCCTTGTCCTGTCATAACACACCTTTCTAAAAAGTCTGTCCCCAGACAAATCTACAATAACAAAACCTACAAAGTATCTCTCATAACCTGATTTCAAACATGTTTTTAATGAAATAATTTGATCGAAAGTCACTACATAGTCTAAGCCATTTAAAAAAATCAGTCTTTATGCTAAAGCTAAATCAGCTCAACTTAAATCCTACTCTGCCCATTATTTTCTTATGGATATTTTTGTAATACTTTTAAAAAACTTTAGCTGGCAAAAAGAGCTCCAGGTCCATAGACATTGCAAAAATAATTAGCGGAAGAAACAATAAACATGATTGTAAATAGACAATACAATTGTAGGCATTTTACTTGCATTTTTTCAAGGTTTTTGATAAACCTTTTGGAGAGGGATGTACAGTCCTGTGTGCAGTTAAGAAAAAAAAAACAAAGAGCAAAACAGTAAAAACACTGATAGGAGGTCAAGAAGTAAATTATGCAAATAAACAGCCTGTTTTATAGACAGTGGATTTATTAATGGTGGCATTCAGCAATAGTTATGAGTGTGCTGATAACACAAGGCCTGATCTAAACTCCTTGGAATAAATCTGAAACATTTAAGTCTGCTACTACATGTGGACTGTGAGGCTCCCAATGAACCTGTGTACCATGATCACAAATTAAATTATATGTATATATGTGCAAAGTAACACATGCATTCACACACACATAAAACTAAATACTTTTTTTCTTGAAGGAAATGCTTATATTCTGTGGAAAACCCAACAAAAGTAGCACTGGTTAGCCCTACGTCTCTCTGAAGAAGTGACCTGCTCTTGTGGTCTGCTGTGGGCTGCCTGAAATACTACAATTGCAGGTTTCCTCTCAGGCTGCTTTTCTACCTTGTAACTCTTCTGGTGCATTTTGTGATGATCCAGCAGGCAGGAGCCAACATGCAGACCGCTGCCTCTGAAGAATCTCAATCTGCAACTGGCAAATGAGTTGTATGTTTTGAAGGGCAGCCTTAACAGTCCATGTAGACAAATCTACTGAGAAAGCATTCTCCACTTTGGGGACTTTTTAAGAGTGAAGATTATAAAAACAGTGAAATGACAAAGAGCTTTAATTTTAAGCTAAAATGCAAGTGAAGACAGAGAGGCAAATGTCCTCAGGCTCCTCATCCTAGTTTCAGCCCTTGTGAGGAGATCTAGTAGGGAGTATATTCTTTATGATTAGAAACTTGCAGGGATGAAAAAGAAAAGACCTGAAGCTAGTAAAAATGTTTTGCAGAAGTGGAACAGAGAGACATTTTGCAATTCCCAGGGTGTTTAGGTGCTGGAGAAATTATAGCAACTATATGAGGAATTCCCAAGTAGTACACAGGAGCAACACAACAGGCTAGGCATTTGAATTAGAAGGTAGATGTTCCAATCACACTTCATCAAGCTCATCCAGGAAAAAATGATCCTTATTATATTGCCTTGACATCTACAGTAATGTTCCTAAACAGTAAGCTAATCAAGGAATTATAATAATAAAGATGCTCAGAGGCATTATCATCTCTAGATGCATCTGTAAAAGCAGGCAGTTTTGTTGGTGCCAAACATATGTAACACTTCACATCAGTTAAAGTCTCTTCTGGCATCAGATTGTAAAAATTTCCTCTGAACCATGTAAAACATATTGCATAATCACATAAAAAGCAGCACTGGCAACCAATACACATAATGAAAATACACTGGAAATGAAGTTTAGATAGAAATTTTACCACTTTTTTCCTTTTAACTACTCTTACTTTACACAAATCAAAACCGAAATTTCCGCTTTTATCAGTCCTCTATCATGTTTTGTCATCGACTTAACATGGTCAAAACTCAGTTGCTAGTCTTCTAAAGACACTCATCTTTACTCATCATACACAGCTCAGATTTCATGTCCTTGAAGTATTTTCCAGATTCTCCTTTCTATAATACCTCCTTTATTCTTCTTGTAACCCTTTAAACCTCATCAATCTGTAACAATTCTTCTATCTCCCACGTTGTGACTTCTCTCAAAAGTTTTGGATTTCTCCAGAGATTGCTTTACTTGAGGCATCACGCCATCACCACTCCTCTTCCTTCCTTCAAGTATCTTCACCCTCATTGTCTCCAATGAGAGAAAAAAGAGCAGATGAGGGGTTTATTTCCTTCATAGTGCACTTTGTATTTATTTATTAAAAATAACTACATTTGTCTGAACTCGCACACTTATATAAGGTGTATGTAAAAATGAATTCTTTAGGTACTTCCTTCTCCCCTGCTGTGACTGTGCAACCTGCACCCGTGCAGGAGAGCAGGCCTCAAAGCAGGATGGGCCAGCATCGCTGCTGTACACGGTGGGGAAAAAGTAATAAAAGAGACCAATCTCACAATCTAAAAATCGTTCTTAAATCAAAACCAGTATCTATCCATGCAGTGAATTCCTCATGCAGTTTTTTTGCAGTATTTTTAAAGTCAGCTTTGAAAATGGCAGACTGATACTCAAATTGGCATTTTGAATTATTTAAATAAATCCATAGAGGTACCATCAAGGTGTGAGACAGCACTGTGTGGATGAAAGAAACACTACACTCCTGCACCCTTTTCATACACATGCCTTAATCAGATATCTTACATTTTCTACCCTGAAAAATATAAAACAAAAATTGTCTAAATAACCTGGATACTTACACTTATTTCCCAAACCTTAACCTCTTTTTCAGTCAAGACTTTCTTGGCATATCACTCCCAGGTAGTTTTACAACATGAAAGAGTTTTCTCTGACCAATGACCAGCAGAATTTTCAAACTTGCTGCAATTTTTCACCTTCTAAAATTTACTAAAAATTAAACTTTTTCAATAAATACTACATTTTGTCCTCCATTTGCATTTCAGCATTTTATGAAATATTTTGTTAACAATGTTTCCCCGTGTCTGGTCCTTGATTGCTCCCATGTAACATTAGGTGCAGAGATTGAAAAGGGAAACAAGGCTTTTCAAGGACAGATAAAGGGCTTTCAAAATTTAGTAACTGTACATGCTATAGAACAGAATCTTTTATGTTCATACAGGTATACTTCACCGGGGCATGATACTGGCAATATTTTTAGTATGCTAGAGAATTCACAGTGCCACATAATACAAGAATAATAAACTAAGTTCTAGTTCCAAGATCATAATCATTTTTTGTGCTGGTCTCAACACACAGTACTGATTTTACAAACATTAGTAGACAGACATGGGACTACAAAAAAACAGTAAAGAGATAAAAAGTTTTGGGTTTTTTTTTAATCTTAGTTATGATGATCTGATATTACTTTATTGCTTCTAATATTACCTTTTGTTTTAATTGACAAGGCAGGAGAAAGTTCATCTTATCTGTGAACACTCATCTGTTTTCTTCCCTGATCATCACTTCCTACAGTGACTTGCAAGTATCACACAAAACATAGATCTATTACTGGCCACATACTTTGATATTATCAGAGTATTAAAATGTATAGTAAATTTTACTTTAGTTGTTATTTATAAAAAAATATGCCATCTTGTAGAGATGGATTTTTTTTATTTTGTGGGATAAAATGTTGGTGATTCCGGCTCTTTGATTTGGGGGAAAAAAATGACAGACATCATAGTATTAGAGCTTTTTTAGTCAAAAGGCTTTGCTTTTCATGAGAAAGCCTTCTGGATTATACCTATTAGTCTACTGCAATTCCCAGGGCTCTTCTTGTGCTGTAGGACAGCGGACTGAAAAATAAAACTAGGAGAGAAACCATTTTATGTCAGGACTTTGGGATGGCTTTGAAAAACTTTCTGGAGCACAGTTTAGGCATAAAGCTTATGTAGCTACCCAAAGGCAGAGCTGTGGCCAGCAGGTGAAACAATCTTCCATTTTAGATGAATGCCAGAGGTTCTCACCCTCTTCTCCAGCAATTCCTGGGCTCCTTAATATCGCTAAGACATGAACACTACAAGCACTTTCATGTTTATAGTTACAAAATAATATATATAGAGAAAAACTGAAAAGGGTATGATGACAATATCACTTTTATCAATTTTCTCAGGCTTCACCTACATGGCTAAACTGAAGAGTGCCTGAAAATGTGATTTTCTGCACCGGCAAGCCATAAGCACAGCTCTTGGTGAGCTTTTGGACCTGGGCTTACCGGCAGTATACCAAGCAATGCCCAAGCTCAGCTCTGCAGTCAGACTTCTCCGAGGACCAGACCCTCTAGGGAACTGGATGCAGTCATCCCAGTTTTGGGGGCTAAAATGCTTATTAGCTCACATGTGTCTCACCCTGTGTCACATGCCCAGTTTAGCATCCAAGAACCATTATGTTCAATTTACTTGTGCAGATCATGCCTATATGCTCAAAACAGTTGAGCTATACATTGTTTTAAAGCCCCTTTTTGGGAATGCTTAGGAGAGTTTTAAAGGACTCTGATTTCACAGCTCAACAGGTTGGAAGAACAAATCATTGTCAGAGACAACAGCAATAAACACTCCTTCAGGGAGGTAGAAAAAAGATTCATTTCAGTTTGAAGCGCTGCAGCAGGAACCTCCAACAACATCCCATGGTGCGTCTGCTGACGAGTTTTAAGGACCAGTTTTATATGGATGCGTTATGCATATGGAGTGAGTTTTGCTTCTGAGGTCAAAATTCTGACAACAGCCACTGTTTTATGAAAAGTGCCTTTTATACATACATATATATATATATATATATCTATATATCTCCAGGCAGCAGGGGGAAAAAAGCAGATTTGACTGCAAAGCATCTGTTTCCAGAGTTCATGTCAATCAAATCCACAAAAATAGTACCATATTACCGTTTCTGTAAATTCTAATAAGGTTGATGGTATTTTTCGTCTTCATGTTTAGGCACTTAAGACTGAGAATTCAGAGTTATGTAATTTGACAAAGTCTGCAGAGAAAGTAATTTTCAGAGCTCGGGTTAGTCACCAGCTCCCGGAGTGCTCCAGCTCTTGGTGCTGGCACTGAACTCCCTCTGCTACAGGCAAAGGAGCAAAGAGGCTGCTCAGCACTGTAAATTAAAGACAATATTTAAAAACTTTTTGCAAGTGCAAAGAGAATCACAGTTGAATAGCACCAAAATAAAAACAATGGAAGTAATGTTGAAGAGAGGTTAAATTTCTTCCTGACTAGCAGGCATTAAAAAAGACTCATATAGTAATCAGAGTGTAACAACCAGGCCAGCACAATATCATTGAGAACACATATTTTAGTGACTAGAGATGATTACGCTACTCAGAAAAATAAACTAATTTTACTTAAGTTGACTTCCTTAATCTTCAAGGCAAGTGTTTCTTTGACTAGTCTGACACAGTTGAAGTGGTCTAGATATTCCCTCTGTTGTAACAAGCATCGGCAGACTCTGTAACTACAAAGTGAGCACTTTCACTGACCTATTAGGCACTATTCCTTGAAATCTGGACACATGGAATGCACTCAAGCTTTTACATCATCTTGCATGACAAGATATGTCATGAGCACCATTTCAATTTATTTACATTGTGAATTAATAGTATTCCAAAGTGGACATTTTGCAACAAAGCTAAAGTTTTTTAAAAAAAACCAAAAACTAAGAGCAAAGGCTGCAGGAATTTTCACCTTTACCCATCAATGTAATTGTTGGAAGAAACAATTCCTGAAATTTTGCCAAGTGCAAGCAGTACCATTCTGACCTTTCGCTTTCCAGAATGTTTTTCAAAAAAATGTTTTCTTAACATTACTCCATTTTTGAGAAGCAAAAGCCTCTGTTGCAACTCTTTATTGTGAAGTAGTCTCTGTTCAATACCATATTTTAAAAGTTTTGCATGTATATTACCCCGCATTATTTCTAGTATAGCAGAATTCTGGTTTTGGTTTCGTTTGCTTTTTTTTTCCTGAGTGATACAAGACAGCAAAACAGTTACAGCTAAAGCTTTAAGACTTAGTTTTATAAAAACTGAAAATGAATGATAAGGAGACCGGCATTTATACTTGAGAACTTTAAGAAGGGGATTCAGCAATGTACATTCACACACTCATAAATTATTGTGTTGTATCTAACCTGTCACAAGCCACATGTATTCACCCACACTGCAATATAGTTTCAGCAAGTTTCCTGAATATCTCACCTAAGAGTAAGGTTTTGAGAACAGAGGGAATCCATCATTTCACATGGTGGCCTTTAATGCATCGTCAAAATCAATTATTAGGACCAAAGATAGGAAGAGATCTGGTCCTGTCTCCAGGCTTGCATTTTTTAAATGGTTTTCCATATAGGAAAGAAGAAAAGCTTCTGACAAGCAAAGAAAGAAGGGACAGGTCAAATCTGTGTTAGATTAAATGGTTATACTGTTAAGTTTTACCATATGTTGATTGTCCAAAACATTATAAATATAATTGAGTATAAAATATTTTCATATGGAGAGGTGTTCAACCAGTACAAATTAGCTTCAATTAAATCCTTTCCCTGCTGATTACTCTATGTGTTCAACTGTCATTCTCTCATGTCTGCTCACACTGTAGATCATTTCAAGAAATATCCAACCACATACAGATTTCAAACAGATTTAGATCACTTCAGTCTACTAAGGAAGGAATACAAGGCGACAGTGAAATTCGAGGCACAGACAAACTCCATTCTGCCACGAGTCACAAGGATGAGGTGTGCAGACAGTTAATCTGGACAGGGCATCTTCCACCAGTGGTTAAAATTTTTTCAAGATCCTCAAGTCAGACATAAATGTTTCTGGACAACAACTACACTCCCCCTTTTCTTTTTTTTTCTTTTTTTTTTTTTTTTTTCTGTGTGTGTGTTTGTGTGTGTGTTTAATGTTAATGGGAAGATGCCGGATGGATGGTTTTGAAAATTAAAATGCCTTTTTTCTATATTCAGGGCAAGTTCAGCATAGTCAGCTGCAAAAGCAACTAAATGAATGTAGCCCGTTACTGCCTCCTTTTAAGGGGTAGAAAGGTAATTCTATTTCCATGCTCATTTACTCTTCATTTCTTGTACTGATTATGCCAATTAGAGAAGTCCTTTTAGCGCTGCGGGCATCTGGCTCCTAGAAATCTTACCCGTCTGTTTATATGCTTGCAGGTACTGACAGCTGTAGAATGAATTTGATATAGATCATTTAACTATCCCCAGCGATGAGCAAGGAGATAAGCTACAGACTGAGTGGCAAACACTCTGCCGAGTCACTTGTACCATTTCTGCCTAAGTTTTCCTTTACTATTTCCTTTACTATGAGATACAGACTGCATAAACTTAAATATATATACACACACATAAAATACATACGGTAGAAATTTCCTTTACGGTGGAAGAAATTTTTGGACTGTCTTTACTGCAGATACGTACAACTATCACAAATGTGGGGACCAAACAAAGAACCGTATCTAAGTAAGATGCACGACTGCACATCTGCTAACACAAAATCTAAGTTCTTTACTTCTAAAACTCATCAGCTTACAATTTTTTTTTTCCAGTACAAAGAATGTCTAATTCATATATTTCGTTTGGTTCCCTGGTGGACATGTGATTTGTTTGGAAATGAAATTCAAATTCTTCATTTTCAAAGTCATAGTCAACTTGACACCTAAAGAACCTCATCTTCTTTTTTCTTTTTTTTTCTCTTCTAATGTGTCAGCTTTCGTTTTCTCTTCATGGTCATCTTCTTCCCTGGGTAACTCCAAGGTTTTCCTTACGTTGACCTAAACAGGGTCATCTTCCCTCATGTTGTTGCTTCACTCAAGAACTTAAGATCTTCCCTCAAAACTTGCTCTTTTCAGTTAGTTTTCTAGTACAGACCTTAATCTTTCCTCTTTCCAAATGTTGTCCCTAGATTTTAAGACTCTTGCTTAAGCTTAAATAAATTAAAAAAAAATCAAACAAAAAAGCCCAGAACTAAATGGCATTAACAAGATATGTATGTAAAATAGACTGATTTAATGGTATTTCACTTCTTCTTACTCCTGTTCTTTGCTGTTCTTTTCTCCTGTATTTTAACTCCTGTTTAATCTAATTCATATTCTGTGATTGTAAGTTTAAAATAGTCCTACTTTCAACCTGAAGGGGTTGAAAGATCTTACTGCTTTATAGTGTAACAGTATTATTTTGTTTACGGTAGTAACTGTTCAGATTATCTATGAAGTTTCAAATGCAGCAACAGCAGAATCCTTTTTGATAATGAACTGAATTTAAAAATATATTAATACCATGCTATTTTACATGTAATGGTAGCTGCAGTTAAAGCCACTCTTTCCTGTTAATAGAATATATATATATATATATATATATATAGGTTTTTTACATGCCATATATAAGGCAGCGTACTGACCTGCACGCAAAAACTTTTAACGTATTAAAGTAAATGATGACATTGGGAGGGAAATTTGCCAGGGAAGAAGAGATTAGGCCCCTGCATTAACACTTGGGCAAAGTCTATCAAGCAAAAGGTACTTTTTCCTATGGAGCTGGGCATTGCCTTGCACGCAGGGGCAAATGGGCAGCAGGGCCGTGTTCAGAGCCCCACTCCACAGCAGCGACCACATTTGCACATAACCGACTTCATCCATCAGAAACACGCCGTGTGAAGAAAATACTCCTCATTAGTCTTTAATTTCCTGAAATACGTTTTAGTATAGTAAAAATCAAGTCAGCTACACACAGTGTAGCACTGATTTGCACTTCAGCCAGGACATCTCTCAAGATCCTGGTACTAAGAGGAAAAGGTGTTTACAGTCAGGATTTTTTTTTGTTTGTTTTAATGGCAACAAATCCTATGCTTTTTAAATTGCTTGAAAATTTTGTAAGAGAATCCTAAATCGGACAACACAAAAATCTGTTCACTTCTGAAAATCCCAGTCATTGTCTCTAAGACTGGATGCAGTTTGTCCTCTGGGCTTTGAGACTGCGAATTCAAAATGCAGACCTACAATAGCCAAGCTGCCCCTTTTTATCTGGAGGCTTCGGGTATCCCCCAAGACTTTTATATAAATGTAGTGCACTCTGGTTTACATTAGAAAAGGAAACATTTATCTTATCACATTGATATCGGCTCAGTACAATATTACATTCTGGAATAAGAAAATATTGCAACTTTTCTTGAAAAGGTCAAGAGGTACTGTTTATCTTCAGGGCATAATGAATTACATCGTATTGCCTCCCTAAGAACTCTAAAGAACAGAACACATTTTGACACATAATGCACAACTCAGTGCTCTGAGACAGTAGGTGGAATAATAAACAAAGCCATAGTGTAATATTTCCAGCCTCAAAATTGTGTATAAATACAAACCTATGAGAAAAACCTGGTTAGAAGCTAGTGCTTTCACTATTAAAAAACTATGTGGGACAATTTTAATACGGGATGACCTACAAATCTCTTTAACCTCTTAATTGCATTCTAAATTAAACTTTACCTATTTACTTTATTACATGTTAAAATTTATAACTGCTCAGGAAGGTAATGTAACAGCTAGAAGTTTCTGGCTTCCAGTTTTATAGCCAGAACACATCTTTTTATTTATGAAAATCACATTCCCTGTCATGTCTGACTGCTTAGTTTATGCTGCAAGGACTATATTCTCAATTCACTGTTATTGATCGCTAAATACTGCCCACTGTTCTGAAATGTTTCAAGTTAAGTTTTACAATGAGTCAGGAGAAGAGAAAAAAAAAATAGATTATGATCACTTAATCTGAAGTGCCACTAATACAGAGATTCATGTGCCCTCATATTTCCTGCATCAAGCCCAGTAACTTATAAGTGGAACTTTCAGTGGAAAATCTATGAGGTCACTTATCAGGCAAAAAATGTTTTGCCTACAGGAAAAAAAAAAAGAAAACACAAGCAAATTTTTAATAACCTTATATTTCAACAGCTGTTCATGTATATGCCACAAATTGTCTATGAGGAAAATTTAGTAAGAAGTAATATGTGACTTGGTCCTACATATTCATTTTTGCAAACAAGTGAGAAATTGAACTAATGAATGAAAAAGGGCCTGTGGAAAAAAATTAGTTAAACTCGAGACTAGTGACAACCTCAATGCGCTTGAAAAGTCTCTAGTGCTGTGCAAACTTCTGCCTGCAGTGATATTTTGCCTGGTGTATTATGAAATTAGCAGCATGCACATGGAGACCAGAGCAGTAATCTGAAAGGGAGACAGGGGTCTCCGCATGCCCCTGTTTTGCTCAGAGCTGGGGTGCGTAGCTATGACCTTCCACCTAAGAGTGCTGCAAGGATCTTCTCCTTATTCTGTTCAGTTCAAATTCAAAACAGTGATCACAGTGCTCAGTTTTACCTTTACTTCTTAATACAGAAAAGGAAAAGCATTCACAGAGCCGGAATTTGTCTCAGATGGCAGGTGAGAGCTAACAGCTCCAGCTCCTGTAATCTGCTCGCCCAACACAAGAACTCACATTTCAATTTACTCTGCCATGAGATCCTGAAACACAGTGGTCAGAGGAGTCTCAGTAGGCAGGGGGTGCTCTAACACATACTATAGATCCTTAGCAACGTGGAAAAAAACAGAAAGTGAAGAGGCAAACCTGCAGTCACACTTAGATCGAATATGCAGGACAGACAAGAAGGCCTTTAGCTGCCATTCATTTCAGAAGAGAGATGAGAAACAGAGAAGAGATGAATACAGAAAACTTCCTATTTGTGGGTACTGGGTCATGTAAGAAAACAAAGAAGATTAATATGAACTGTGTTACTCCATCAACCCTATGTATAGAAATACCACAAAAGTGCCAACAGCACAGCTTCAATGATAAGAGGCAAGATCTCCATATTAAAGTAGGTATCTGAAAGAAAGTAGCTGAACCTACAGTGGTTTGGAGAAAAATTTATAGCTAAATCAAAATTTTCAAAGAATATGTCAAACACATAAGTTTGTGGGTTAAGTCAGGGTTTCATTTTTAGATAAGAACTCTTGCCTCATCACACAGAAAAAGGAGAAAAACAAAAGGAAAATAATTCATTGTGAAAAATAAATATTAACAAGAGTATCATAATATAGGTCTTATGGTAATGTGAGATGAAGACATGATCAAATTGAATAAAGAGACAGGGAGTTGGGAACATAGATTGGTTCAGAAAACAGGCAGTTTGGAAAACTATTTGAGTCTGGCTTGCCATATACAGAAGTTAAGAAACTGTCAGAAGAACATAGAGTGAAAATGAAGAAAATATTATTCTGCATTCAAAAAATTCTGAAAATCTTCCTGAATTCTTTCATTTTCTCGTAGATCTCTTCCTTCCTCTGTTTGTTTGTTTTAGGTTGGTTTTGTTTGTTTTTTTTTTCCCAAGGGAACTGAAGAAGCTAAAGCATAACCAATTATTTAAGGTCTCATCAAACATATCAAGAGACGCTCTGTGGAAAAGGGAATAATAAACATTTTGTTCACATTTCAAGACAAAGACCATGGCTGCCTCTGTCCAAACTTCAATAAACAGAAAGACATAGAACACTCTTCCTGCTCTTGTTTTCTTTCCAAAGTATATTTACTTCCTTAAAAGTTGTCACAACTCACTACCAGATTAATGATAAATGGTAATAGCTTTGAATAGGGCTATGCCCAATTCTGCCAGCTGGTTCATAGGTATATTATCTGAGTCTTGGTTCAGAATAAAACTCTCAATTCTAAAGGGAGTGACTAGTATGCATAAAATGTTTAAAATTCTTAACAAATTACCTTTGGTATCTAAAGTGCTAAAACAATAAGCTAAATTAATTACCATAAGGCAGTAACATTGAAATAATATGAACCATAATTCCCACAAATTCACCCAGGCCCTATCAACTCTCTCTTACTATTTAGGAAACAATGCATTTAAGTGAATAGCTTTGATTTGCACACTTCTAAGAAATAAAACTTAACTTTAAAAATAAAGAAAGTTTTCTACTTTGATTTTCTACATTTTATCTGACTTTCCTATATCAGGTCCTACCAATGGCTTTTTGTTGTTTTTTTGTTCTTTCAAAGTAGAGTCATTTGGCATCCACAATTTTCTCATGGGATTTTGAGAACCAAAATCCATAAATGAATTTTAAACAGACTTAAAAGTTGTTCCTTCTTACTCTTTTTGAATGTATCAATAGTGGCTAACAGCACTGATAAATTATAATAATTCAGACCTGCTAAAAGGACCGTCCGTATCTTCAGTAAGCCAGGTCACCATTCTCTGAGGAGGAACTGAAGATATTCCTGGACTCGTTGGGCATCTTAGATTTAACACTTGGCCTCTCATAGCAATTTTCATCTTTTAAAACTGGTTTTGGGCTTTGAGGAACATTTCTGAAGGTCTTGGCTAGCTCCAGGCACTTAACCTTGGCTGTGCACTCACAGTGCACCAAAGGCGGTGGTTGCCAGCAACGAAGTCACCGGGAGCGCTGACGAAGAGACACGACAGGGCTGCCACAGCATGGGGAGCCCCAGCCTGAAATCCTACATGCACCCTATGCATTTTGAAGGAACATGGAGAAATGAGGTACTGTCTGAGGATCTAAGGAAATTTTGGGTGCCAGATAGACAGTAGGAGAGGGACAGACAAGAACGACAAAAGTCATGAGCAAAGTGGATTTTCTTATCATCATTCAAGTACTTCCAACCTGTGGTAGCAGGAGGTGCGGCAATTAGTGGTCATCCTTGGAAAAGGCAAAGTCAGACAACCAAATAAGAAAAGCAGTTTCTGCCTTGAGGACTCTTTCACATCTCATTCACATCACAAGGACTGCTGGAAGTTACAGTTAGCCCTTACAGCACTTGTCTGATCAATCAAGGCCTATGTGCTAAAAATATTCAGTATTTTGTGCCATTCTTCTCTTATACTGCCAGAGAAAGCTCTTCTCCTTCAAACTGAAGTTTCTCTAGTAAGCCTCAGGTAGATATAAAAGGGCCTGTAAGGACAGGAAGGATGGGAAAGGCCCTGAGGACACTTAGTGCAGTTAATAATCATAAAAAGGAAGAAACAAAAAAGGTATTTACTCATCACATTATACAGGAACAATTAGGGAATATCAGGCCTTACTAATGGATTTTTATTATTAGAGAAATCAGTAAAGAAAAGGAAGAACTCCAATCAGAAATTACAGAACATAGTGCCAGATGTCGGATAAATACAATGTACAGACAGACTTTGCAATATTTTGGAAAACATGTTCAAGAAGATTAAGGGGCCACTGAATGGAAGTATAATTATGTTTTGCAGAATAAAGTTTCTCATGCATCTACTGTGACTAAATTATGTAAAAACAAAAGGTTAAAGAATATTTTATGTATCTATTCACATTTCTGCATGAAGACAGATTTTTGGCCTCTCTTTAGAAGTAATGAAAGCCAGCCAAAAAATAACAGGGTAAGGTGTTAAGAGAAGATTTTAGAAGCAAGATTCCGCACAGTAGCAAAGCTGGACTGTGCTAGCTACTTTGCTGTATGCAGATACGCCCTGATTTGCATTCTGGGATATTTTAGCACCTGAGAGGATTAGTATCAGGATATGTAAATGTGTCTGTGCATCACCATCAGCTACCAAAATAAGGTTAGTGTGGGCTGGTATACCATATTTGCACTTCTAAGATGCATACTGGCAAGTTCTGGTAAAGGTTTTCAGTATACCACATTTTTTTCCCCCAGATAAATACTTTTGAATGTTATTATTAATATACGCAACATCTTTTTGCTTCTTCCATTTTTTCCCAAAAAGTACACACGGACTGCCTTCTGACCCATCATTTTATAAACGGTTTCATATGTATACCCAAACAAAAATGAAATTAACTTAAGAATGTCAAGTTGTAACCGAGGATAAGTTGCGGGTTTTTTTTTTTTAATGGTCCATAAATAAGAGTTGTCAATATAAGCAAATGAAGGTTGCAGTTTAATTTAAGCAGGATTCTAAATGTGGTAATGAATGGAAAGAAAGAGGATAGCCAAACATCTTTAATTATCTGTAGTCATCCAGCAGCCATGGCATCAACTAGAACATAGCACCCAACTAGAATTGCTCTGGAGCAGCAAAAAAGCAAATTGGTCACTCAGGTCTCTTTGCAACACGAGATGAGTTTTTGATGATGTTCTGTTCTTGAGTCTGGCAGTTCTTGAAGCTCCACGGCTTCCTCAACCCTGCCATCACAGTTCCACCTCTGGCCCTCAACTCTAGATTTCCTCATGTACAAGGGGAAACCTGCAGCTTCACATCCCTCCTATGTTCCTTGCCTTTAGTTTCTTCTTTCAAACTCTTCTAATCAATAAAATGCAAACAGCTCATGTTTCTTGTATTACAGAGAACAGCACCTAAACCAGGCAAAGTTCCTCTGAAAACAGCCCAAATGACACACAAGTGGAGCCCACTGCCACCTTTAAGAACAGCCTGTGATCTGAGACTGAACAGAAGAGTTCGCGTCTCCCAGCATAGCCTGCATACTGGGAAGAAAATATTACCGAAATTATGACTTAAATTCCACCGAGAATATTGAAACATCATCCATTTCGCAAAACAGCCTTTAGATGTGGAAATTTCCTCGATAGTGCATGTGGAGTTAGCCATGGCTAGGAAAACAAAACCTCATGGTTGGTGAGGAAAAATGAGTCACAGCCAAAAGACATGGGCTTTTTGAATGCCTTCAGCTGTAGTGCGAACACTGTGTTTCAGTAAATTTCAACAACAAAGGGACTGTGCTAAATCACACAGGACTAAAAATGCTTGACAGGATTAGCAAAAGAATTCACTTGAAATTCATTTTAAACTAAGAAATCATTAGCCCATTTACATTTTAAATTCTCAAACAATTAATTCTATGTTCATACAGTTAATGTGGGGGAGAATATGATATATTTAAATCCTAGCTATAATGTGCAAAAACTTCAACACATTTTAAATTAAGAACTATATGTACCACTCCTGTAATAATCAGGCTGTCCTTACTTTTTCAGCTTTCTTTCCACTCAGTTAACCCGCTGATCTCCATATCCCTGTATCTCACCACCACTCAGCCTCTTGCCTTCCCTATCCACATCAGCTTCAGGATCAATCGACTTTCTTCTGGGGCTTTGCTATGGCAAGATTCCCAGAGAGGCCACTGAGATGCCTCCCGATGCCAACAGGGCTGGCTAAGGCAGCAGGCACAAGTCCCAAGCTCAAGATTCAGGGAAGGACCAACTTTCAAATCTTCCAAGGATTTGGAGTGATGATCCAGCTGCTGGTGTATGCACCTTCACTGCTACTGCCACCAACACTAAATCAAACAGTCACAGGTATGCCAGTTCATGCTCCTTGTATTGTTACAAGTTGCAAAACTTAGCTTGTCATCATTATATCTACATTATATCTACATGCAAATGATAAAAAATAGGCAATGGGTATGGCTGCATTTTGAATTTATTCTTCATGGAGTAAAACATTCAAAGTACTGATGCATCAGGCTAGAGAATGTTCGGTGTGCAGGAGTCTAACAGCACCACTGTCTGTGCTCTAACTTGGGCTTGTAGCTCTGGATCATTCAGAAAAAACTGCAGACAGTGTTCACGATACTTCCTTCAAACGAGCAATATGATTTCAGTTTAAAGAAAAAAATACCAATAACTAGAGAAAATTTGGTATATAAAATAAAAAAAAAAAAATGACCCCATCCTTACATTTTACAGTTACTACTTTAGTACTCAAGTTCTGTGCAAATGTCTTTTTGTTTTATTTGATGAATGTAAATATGTAACAAAACATATTTTCAAAAAATAGATGTCAAGCCTCATTTGATAGGAAAAAAAAATACACTTCAGAACGGCAACTTTGAATAATGCTAGCAGGGCCAATAGATTTTTATACCACAATATAGAAATATGGCATGTAGTAGTTATAAATTTTTTTAAACTAATAGGACAAACAACATTTTTGATTCACATAGAAATGACCTCAGCCTGGTTTTCAGTGAAATACAAAAAAAACAGAAGGGTACAATGGCTTTCTGTCTGTTACTTCTGCCTGTGCCATGCCTGAACAGAGGAAAAGAGTTTCACTCCTGTTGTTTATTGATTTTCTAGATTAAGAATCCCAGTGAGAGAATTGTAACAGACAACCATAAAATTATTTTTGGTGTGCTTATTTGCCTTTCCCTTGCATCTATTTGGCCTGTGCCTGTAGACAATTATGCGTTCCAGCCTAGACTCAGGTGCTAATAATGAAGGACAAATAGAATCATATGTGTAAACTTCCCCTTCTGATGAAAATTTATATTAACTTTCTGCCACTGTAAACAGAACTGCATAGCTCAGCGTCCCTGATGAATTGGTGATGAATTCAGTCATTTATATCCCAGGAATCTGTGCATTTATGGGAAAAGATGAAAACCGTCTGTATTGTGTAACCTTGCACTTTTTGAGCAAGAAAAAGAAAACACCAGCCTGTTTAGTTCATCACTTAAAGTGTGTAAATTTCAGCTCAAATACCAGATTTCTGCAGGACTCTCTCGGTTTCCACTTCGGGGATCCTGCCAATATAAACAAGCCAAACAGTGCAAAGTGCCACGTTATCGCTACAACTGTGAACTTATACACTCGCAGCCTCCTATAAAAATTGTTATGAATATCTTTGCAATACAACAGAATCTTTGTTACATGCTGAAGCTGGACAGTTTGACAGTTTGGCAGCTCTGCTGGAGAACAAAGTCGTTTGGGGCAGATAAGAACCTGGCCAGCTTTGTTCTACCTAAACCACGCCAGCCCATTTTGAAAGCCACATTTTTCTCAACGCCGTTTGGCTTTTGTTTTTTTCTTTTTGTATTAGCTGTTTGAAACAAGGCAGATTTCAATATACGTACTCATGAAAATAATGATGTATATTAACAAGGCGTAAGAGAAATATCTTAAGAAGTGTTTAAGCGCCAGGCTGCAAAGCAAGCGCAGTCAAGTTTTTAACCACAAAACATTTACACATTCACACAGTGAAAATCTCCAACCAAATTAAAAATCTACAGAGCTATCAAATACTTGAACTTAATTCTAACAAGCTGCATATTCCACATGTGTCAAAAATATCTGTATAGTGATGCATAAATGTGAATATCAATGATAGTATGACAAGGAAATATTTTTTACAGAGAACTTTACCATTTCCATGATTTAAAAAAACACTCAAAAATTAAACGGAATTATTTTCATTATTAGATAACTTAGGCACTCAGTATTGGACAGAAACTTTGGTGCTCTACAACAGCAAACAAGGGTATTCCCAGCCCCAACTAGCATACAACTGACACGAAAATAGAAAGAAAACAGAATGTTTCATATAACCTCAGGGGAAAAAAATAATCATTAAATCTAGAGAAACAACTCTCTTCCAAAACTACATAGAAATTTACAATTCTCCTTTTATCACCATATACTTATGGATATTTTGGTACATGTAAACATATTAATTTAGTATTATGTAATAACTTAGAAGTTTTTCCTTTGCAACAGGCAATTGAAAATTCCGCTATGAAAGTGCAATGTGTTTGTTTCAAAAAGACAAAATAAAACAAACAAACAAACAAACCCCAATCCAAACCAAATCAAACCAAAACACACACACACAGAAAAAACCCCACAACCACCCAACAATAACAACAAACCACAAAATCAAAGAAAACATTGCCGGGGAACTGGAAGAGAGAAAAATGTAAACCATTTTAATAGGGTTTTTTTTAAGCATTTGAAAATACAGTTCAAATACACAAAAAGGTAAATTGTTTTTCATTGCAACCTGAATGTAAGTGGATAAATCACTTGTATTTGAGAAGACAATAGCTTGTACTCCATGTTTCACTGGTTATGAGATTGCACACCTTTTCATGATACACTTTATCTCAAAGTTGTCTGTGGCTGTTCCTATTATGCTGTGTGCATGACCTTTTAGTAAGCTGAAGAAGATACAGTTATCTTCT
Organism: Streptopelia decaocto; assembly: GCF_964273445.1. NCBI lineage: Eukaryota > Metazoa > Chordata > Aves > Columbiformes > Columbidae > Streptopelia > Streptopelia decaocto. The sequence goes on from NC_138663.1 coordinate 28,428,135, forward strand.
TTTCTGACATGCAACATCTATCAATCAACATGTTTTCACGTAATTTATTCAAGGCAAATAGCAGCTCCTAAGGCTAGTGAACCGCAGCACTATCCCAGTGATTTTGATTAAGGAACGATGTGCACGGCTTAGGTGAGAAATGAAAAATGCATACCACTGTTGATAAAGATGTAACTGAAACAGTAAACGGATCTGAAAGACTAAAATGTGTATATTTTAAAGTTATTCACAGGAACTAATACAACCTAGTATCATAAATACGGGAGATGTGTTATTTGATGAACTTCTAATGTTACCAGTTCAGTTTACCTTTAGTTTTTAAAGCAATGCCTACATCGTTTTCTCGGCCTAATCTACATTTTTCTCATTGAATCAAGAATGTAAATTAAGACAAAATGATTCCTTTTCAATTTCATGCTGAAGTAGCTCAAGTTAGTGAACGTAATTTCTCCTAACAAGAAAAATTTATCACTGTACAGCTCACTCAGTTGCCTCTTGCAGTGAGTCGCCGTATGCATTTATGGAAGTGAAAGGATAAAAGGATTGATAAATGTGGCAAAGGAATGGTCCCTTTAACTAATTCAAGGCAAGGCAAGCACAATTAAATGACTCTTACCAAACAAGGAAACAAAAAGATCATTGCATCACCTAAGTAATAATCCTCAACTCTGATGGAATGTGGTTTATTTTGCACTATGACTGATTTATTTACTCTATTCTGAAATAAGGCTTTCCTTTGGAAAAAGAAACAAAGTTGCCTTATTTTTACACACTCCTATTTCAGTTACTAGAAGAAAATGAAGCTTTTATTGACTCTCAAATCTTAACTATAATGAAATCAAAGCATAAGTATATAAATAAGGCATTTTAAAGTTAGGATTTATGTTTTATGTTCTGCAGCATCTTCCTCATACATTTTGAAGATGGAAGTCCAGTTCCAAAGGCCTTTTATGGCACATGCTAAAAGTGAGAACAGTCTGCCTTATCGTGGTAAAAAGAAGGTTTAATTTTTTTTGTCTAGCACAGAAATCACTAAAATCTAAAATTCTAAATTCTAATTTCAATTCTGGCATGATTTGATCAGGGTCTATCATTGCTGGTATAAGTTATCAACATAACACATTCAAATTCCATTTTTATTTTGCAACTAAGACTCCAAACAATTCTGTTGTTATTTATATTGTCAAAATGCCTGAGTCACAGGGTAGAAATTTATTGTGCTGGTACTGTGCAAATACTGAACAAACTGGCAATCTCTGCCCCTCAGAGGTTACCAGGCAAGGACAAGACAAGTGAAATACATGAATACATGCAGAACAGACAGAGGGGAAATTACAATGAGACAATGAAGTACCATTGTCAGCATGACAGTCAGTGATCTTTGTATACCACCCCAACCATTGTCTACGGCTAAATATGTTTCTGAAGGAGAAGAATGAAGCCATTATTGATGTACTCAATCAACCCACTGGAACCAGTATTAAAAGGTCACTAAGAAAAATCAGAAAAATGAGATACTTTTACTGAGCTATTTGAAGTAAGGGATCAAAAAAAGTTGATGGAAAATAAAGTGCATAAACCAAAGCAAGATCAGATACAGTTTCTTTTAGGTGGTATAACAAACAGGAAATACATTGTTAAGGTACAAATAAAAAAAAGTAAGATGAATTCACTACTAGCCTTCATTCAAATTGTCTGTAAGGAATGAGAAACTTCATCTGCTAAATGCCTCTCTTACCTTTAAATCCAACAACATTGTGTTTTAGTTACCTGTCATTTAATATTTTATAATGTCTCTAATTACAAAAGATTTGCATTTTTACCTGTGTCATTCAAACAAATTAGACATGTCTTTTCTCTGTATAGTTTACCAGGTATTACATCAGTTTGGTTCAATATCTAAATTCTTCTCTGTACTAATTCACTGGATTAATCTCATGTAACTGGTTAATCTAAGTGGGAAAAAAAAAAAGTTTAATTAGAAGGCAGGAAGACATTTCCATTGTTCTATTTTGTTTCAGCAAGAAAACTCATCATGTGGGTGACTGCTCAGAAGGAACTCAGAAAGCTCACAAATATGAATGTATAGCCAGAGCCCATTACAAAGAGTCAAAGGTCCATTGCCCTTCCCCTTGGACAAGGAGGGCTCGAACGTGCCCTCCCCTCTTTCTTGGCCAGTACAGAAAGAGCTCTTCCACTTTGCTGCCCTTAACGCTGAGTTTGCTCTCCTATTCCAACATCCTTTAATTGCTGAATGCGGACATGCCTTTGGAGGTCACTGGTACTTCTTACCATTTTTTTGTTTGTTTTTGTTGTTCCTAAACAGAGGCTACTTCTGTTCTAGAAATATGAATTTCTGAACACCACGCATCTGTCCACTAACTGTGTGCTAGTACAGCAGTCTGCAGTACCTGACGTCAGTGGACAATCTTCAGTCTCCCCCATTTTTGCTTTTAGACGGGTGGCTAGTAGTACAATTGTCCTCCACACTCTTAGCAGTTGGCAAAATTAACAAAGGATGAAGTTATTAATTAATTACAGTAATGTGTAGATACCTAAATTAGGGCCTCATTAGATTTGACACCGAGCATGTATGGCATAAAAAGAACAGGGAAACACACAGTAGGAAATAGCAAAAGGCCAGGAAAAACAAAGTGTTCTGAGTTACTACAAACGCAAGAGTTGCGATATACCCATGGACTGGCCACTATGAGCTTGCTGTCGATGCTGCATGGATGTGAACTTAGGGGATGGCAACAGACATACTGGATTTACAGGTTTTTATCTCAAGTTCAGTGGGCAGAGTGAAAGCATGAATAAAATCTGGAATAACTGGAAATGATCGATGGCATTACTGGCAGAGTGGAAATTAAAATCATGGTTTCCATAAAACCATCTGGGAGATGAGATTGCAGGAGAAAGGGAGAAGGGATGATTTTGAAGTGCTGGGAATCTGTGAGAATTTCAGACGCCCCCTTCTACCCCCAGTTCTTTGGATCTGATTACAGACAAGGAGTGAGTGCATGAGAATGAGAAGAATAAATTGCACAAGAATTGAGAGAAACAGAAGAAAGAGAAGCAGGGATGAGACATGAAGGGTTCTTGGAGGTTTTATGGTCTTTTGGAAGCCAGGAAGAAAACTGCAGACAACAGGAACAGAAAAAGGATGACCATGTATTGGATACTTGCACAGTCTGAGACTAGTTGTTAGAAGGAGAATGAAGGAATAATGCAGGCATGAGAGAAAAGGAGAAGCCAGATTTAGGACAATAATGGTGATTTTTGGAGATCAGTGGTTTCAACACAGGTTCCAGTCCTGCCAGATCTTTCTGTGAAATACTCAGCAGAGATAAAGGATCCTCCTTATGGACCAGGAGAAAAAAAAAATAGTGAAAAGAACTTTAAGATGTTTGATTTCAAAGAGATTTATTTCCCCTGTTATAAACTCTTTACTTTTTAGAAATAGCATCAAGTACCAACATGGTATAAACTTTTAGGGTGTGACTACTTTACCACTGTTTTTACTACATGAATATAATGATGTCTGAAATCATACTGATGCTTTGCTCAGTAGTGAAGAGTTGAATTGTTGATTTCCTCATTCAGAATCTAAAAATGACGGCATCTCAACTTTTCATTTAATAAAGATAAAAGATGACCTAGAGGTGTCCTCATTATTGAGTAGAATGGATCTTGGGGCGACTAGCACTCAAGTCCCTCTTCACTGTACATGTTCAGATGTAAACTGAGCAATTATTTACATAAAATGTGGATTACAGCCTAAAAGAATAAAGTTATGTAGAGGTATGCAGGAATCGGTATTTATTGGAGAGCAGTTTCGTTTATGTTATAGCTTCTCAGTTTGCATTTCATAAAACAACCTTTCATCTCTTCACCCTCTGCTAGGTGAACTCTCTAGCCAGCCAAGGCAGCTTATCGCTGCTGTCAGGAAAGGTGTTAGCAAACAGTGTGCATACCCTGCATACACGCACTTACAAACAAACGAGCAAATCTTATACTGCCTGTTGCCAAGTGGGAACCATATCTGCACTTGCAGTCTAAATACGATCATGCTAGTGCTCACATTAAAAATAAAAAGGACCCTTCTTTCCAAAGCAGAGAATGTCTTCCTTGCTGATTTTAAGATATGCATGAAATTGTATGCACAGCAACCATATTTTTTTTCCCATAATTGTGTTCTAAACTGAATTTTTCCAGGATAAAATAAATTTAAACAAAATTACAATGTTGAAACAAACAGCCACACAAAACAGAGACTTCTAAAATACTTGGTCAAGATGCCTGTGTCCCAAATTTATCAGTGGTTATAGTGATGTAATACTACTGAGGTACACATGATTTTAGGCCCAAAATGTTGTAAGTGGAACTTCAAAATTACTAGCAAATAGTACCAGAAGCTGCCATGAAACTGGCGTGATAAAAAGCATTAACAATTTCAGCCTGTAGGGCAAAATCTGTACAAAGAAAGAAAAAAGTGTGGATCTGCTAGGACGAGTTTTGAAAAGGTTTGGGAATATAGGGATGGGTCCTCCAAGTAACGTCCACTTGGAAGAACACATGATCCTCCTTGGAAGTGAACTGAGCAGCTAGAAACAAGGTAAGAGACCAAGGCCAAAGCTATGGAAGGAAGATGTCTGAAGGAAAACTGATAAACATTCTGTGATTCTGTGAGTATAAGGTTTAGGGTATACAAAGTATAGCTTGTCAAAGGAAAAAGAAATATAAAACTACTTCATAAAACTGGCCTCTGAAGGCCAGATGGTTTGGATGTGAGGGTTTGGTCATCACAAGGAATGTACTGGGAAAAGAATTATTGGGGAAAATGGTATAAGAAACTTCTCCTTTGGAAGAAACTGAAAAAGACATGAGAAATGAACAGGACAGCAAAAAGACTGGAGAGAGCAGAGCTCCTGAAGTAGCTATCAAAATTGCCACTGATCATTACCAAGGAAGATGAGTGTCACGCGTGCTGCAAAAGAAGAAACATTAAGAAAGACGTGAGTGCATGAGAGAAGGTGGACCTAAGTGGTTATAAAACAAATTAAGATACTATTAGGAAAAAAAACCCCAAACACTGGGGGGAGAGGCAAAATTGTAAGTTAGGCTGAAAATGCATGCTTAGAGTGCCAAGATAATTGTGTTTGTTGATTATCAGCAACAGCCCATCTCAGCAACTCAGATCGTCAGCACAAGGTACAGTATCTAACAACCTGTCTACTGGTTGCATTCAGTTTTAAAAGCAAATGAAATCTAAGGCATAGCTTTCACATTGCTCTCTGTTCACATGTATAACCAACACCTCTGACAACCTGCACCCCATCAAAAGCACCAGCATCAACATGTTCTGATAACCACCACAGGGAGGGGGCAGCAGAAGCAGAAGGGCTGTTGGAAGAAAGCAAGCCCGACAGGCATGTAACCCAGCCTGCTGCTGGGCTAGGAATGTTTTTGCTTGTCTCTGTTTCATGAATAAAACACAGGTTATGTGAGTGAATATACATTACTGCTTCACACACTGACTGGAAATGAAGTGGGTTTGTTTTCAGAAAACATTAGTTATCAATTTAACATGGTAGGGCTCCTGGCTATGCACAGACATTACTGTTATTTTGATACCTGTATTTTCAATTAAATATAAAAATCAAAGGTCAATGAATTATAACATGCACTAAGAATTTCTAGTTGTCTGATGAATCACAGTTAACACCATTTCAGTTATTTATGTTTTAACACTATCTGATGGCCAAAAACTGCCCGTCTAGTCCACTAATACATAAGCCATTAGCAAAGATTTCCCAGATAGTTTAAGAAAACAAATTCCAGCCTACAGAGTGTTTGCTGAATTGGTTTCTCAGATAATTTATTAGACATTTGTGTTTTGTGACTGGTCATTTAAATCATATAATAATGCCTTCACTCCCTGGTTGAAAGATTGAGGGACTACAACTTCTTAGCTTAAATAAGAACCAACAAAGGAGAAACAGCAAGTACTGCTGTGTAAGCGTAAGTAATTCTGTTGAAACAGAAACAGTTATCTACTCTGAAATAAAAACTGCATCACAAAAATAATTTATTTCATTAATTAGAAATGGGAAAAGAATCAGATAACCGTCAGGATTCAAACAAACACCAGTAAGACAACTTTCAGCTACAGAAACTAGCATTAATGCATATACAATATTATTTAATCAAGTTTTATATACTTTTTAGTATTGATTTTAAAAAGAGTACCTACCTCACATAATTTACAGGCTGAACGCCCGGTGAGCAAGGTATGTAATTTGCTCCCTGATTCTCTGAACCCAGTTTCTGAAACCTGCCAGTCATCATTTAACCAACGAAAATGGGCAGCTGTGTTAGAGAAGTGATTTTTTCACATAGAACCTAATAGCATCTGAACAAATATGAATAATATCTGAAATACCATTTTAGCAGCTAGTAGGGCTTGAAAATTTCTCTGAAATTTATTTGCTCCTGACTGGCTTGTGATGTTATATCCTGCAGACCCTGAGCAGAAGCAGTACGCTATTGCCTGGCCTTGAAGTGCCTTGTAAGGAAGATGGTAGCCCTTGCTTTGGTGGCTGGCAGATGGCTGTTCCCTAAAAAGGTTTTTCTGGTAAACTCATTCAACTAGGCTTGTCAATACATAGTAAAGATAGGGATGAGATCGGGACAAAGCCACACAAGCTCTAATGTGTTCCCTTCCTTTTAGCAGTACATGCAAGGAGAACATGTGCTCTAATTAAGCAGTTTCCTCCCTTGAGCTACAAACCACGTGCCTTACTACATTGACTGGCCTTATGTAATGCTATTTGAAAAATCACCTGAAATTTCTTTATCCCCAGTAACAAGAAAACCTTGAAAAAGATACAGAATTGACCAGAATTCTCCTTGAAGAACAAGGTGCTTCAGAAAGAAGAAATAGTTTGAATTCTTCAAAGTCAGGAGAAAAAAAACAGGAACATGGGTGTGGGTTAACACTATGCATGTAATGAAGTATTCACTCCAGCTGCGTGGTTTGGGTTTTTTAAAGGTATATAACCTTTTTTAATGTATTAATCTGCATCACAGAATCACAGAATGTTAGGGATTGGAAGGGACCTCTTCCACTAGCAATCAGCCATCCTGTTTTTACGCATATTAAATGAAAAAATCTTAACGTGGTATATGTATTTCAAACGATGACATGCCTGAACTCAACGTAGAGCTAATAAAAAACATTAGGTCTGTTAAAAGTAAAAACAAAACCCATTCTCTTGCCTCAGCCTCAGACAGAAATTAATGAAGTCATCAGGGTGCTGGAGCAGTCAGCAAATGCAAATGTTGCCTTAACGATTGCTTATACTGCAAACTTCAAATAGAAAGGGGTGGAAATAAGACCTACTCAATCACTGGCTAACTGGGACTGTAGGTGTGAGATTTAGAAATGCTATTAATAGGCAACTCTTAGAGAACTGGGATTTTTTTTTCAGTGTTTCCACTTTCAGGGAAAAAAAAATCCCTTCAAAAGTTTCAATGCTCTGCAGTAAGGCATACATAAACCACAAGTAATCATAGGTGTTTTGTTAGTTTAGGAAAAAGGTACAGTGTTTATCAGATGCATAGCGTGTTTCCTTAACTTTGAAGAGAAGATGACTGTAATCCTTTCAGAATGTTAAAATAATATACTGCCACTTTGAAATAAAAAAAATACACATATGCTTATATAAATAGCAGGGACAAATGGCAGGAACGAGCAGCAGGGACAACAGGCCACAATTTCTAACTCTTGACACTGAAGGACTCGTCATTGTTATCTCACTGTTAAACTAATACTATTTTCAGCTATTTATGATCATAAAACAAAGTCAGCGATCAATGTTAAATTAAATGTTAAAACATGGGAAACATACCTGTCTACCTGCTAAACAGATGAACAGAAACACAACACACAGAATCACAGAATGTTAGGTATTGGAAGGGACCTCAAAAGATCATCTAGTCCAATCCCCCATGACAGAGCAGGAACACCCAGATGAGGCTACACAGGAATGTGTCCAGGCGGGTTTGAATGTCTCCAGAGTAGGAGAATCCACAACCCCCCTGGGCAGCCTGTTCCAGTGTTCTGATACCCTCACTGAGGTTTCTTCTCAAATTTAAGTGGAACCTCTTGTGTTCCAGTTTGAACCCATTACCCCTTGTCCTACCGTTGGTTGTCACCGAGAAGAGCCTGGCTCCATCCTTGTGACACTTACCCTTTACATGTTTGTAAACATTAATGAGGTCACCCCTCAGTCTCCTCTTCTCCAAACTAAAGAGACCCAGCTCCCTCAGCCTTTCCTCATACGGGAGATGCTCCACTCCCTTCATCATCTTCGTTGCCCTGCGCTGGACTCTCTCCAGCAGTTCCCTGTCCTTCTTGAACTGAGGGCCCCAGAACTGGACACAATATTCCAGGTGTGGTCTCACCACATCCTAGAGGTCAATGGAGTTGGGTTTCACTGTATCATTTAAAAAAAAGAGAACGCATCCTAGTAATTTTGAAGGTAAGGAATTCTTTAAGAATCTAAGATGGAGGAAATAAATGCTTTTCTCTTAAAACATTTTTTTTCCTTCCCATTTGCAAGAGCCCCTTCTCTGCTGTTTGAAAGATGGCAGAGGGCATAAGCAGGACAAAGGCATAAATCACATGGAGAAAAAGGCATAGAATTTTTTCTGTACAGCTAGTGAAGTGTTATATTCTCTAATAGCAGACTACATCACTGGAGAAAAAAGGAAACTCCTTTTCCAGTTTTTAGTGCCAGATTAGGCAAGAAGACCTGTGTTTTTATTATCATCTGCATTGCAGACAAGATTCCCTTAGGCAGGAAAAGAGATTGAACTGTCAGAACTTGGCCAACATTTTGGGAAGGCAAGTTATCCAACAGAGTTCCCTAATACACCTGAACTAAAAAAAAAAAAAAAAAGTAAATGCAAAAGCAAACCTTCAAGGTGAGGTACAGAGACAGAGCTCCTAACACCTCTGAGGGCATGGCAAACATGGCCTTTTGTGTAGTCCCTCAACTGCTATATGAAAGGAAGAGAATGGGGCAAGGAGTCGATTGAATTTGACAGGAAGGAAACGAGATCTGAGTCATCCATATTATTGCCAAAAAGCTGTCCACTAGTTAAACTAATAAATGTAGTTATGTAGTTTTCTTCTGCATGCTCAAGGCAAGTTAATGGTGAAGTGAGGAAACTTCCGAAGAAGAACAAGCTGTAAACATCATAAAAAGTTCTAATAAGAAAATGCCTTTTAGCATAGCAGTTGTTATAAAAACATATCCAGACAGAAGCAGTCCTGTACAGTAATCTTGAATAACAATAAATAAGATTTCAGAGCATTACATCATTCTTTTGATTTACCCCAGAAAAATCATCCGTGGTGTAAAGAACACTACTGTCATGCAGATGACACTACAGCCACTCAATTGTATTCAGTTATACCTCGAAAGTATTTGCAGTAGGTGGGGCTTTTTTTTTTTACTTTCTGTTATTATTTAAACCTCTTCAAAGACACAACATTCTTGTTTCTTTAGGAAACAGCCTTTTTGTTGTACTGTTAGAATACCTTGCACCATGGGAACCAAGGGAACCAAGAGCTTGAATAAGTTTTTAAGGTCCAGTAATACAAATAGTCACAATAGCACATCACATCCAAGCACTTTTTTTAAAGAACTGCTGGTATCTACACCTGAAAAAGACTGCAACACCCTACTCACTTGCACGTCAATCTTCAAAGTCTTCATATCACAAAACATCCCTTCCCAGTTTTGTTTACTTTTTTTTAATGCATATTGTTCTGAACATGTAAATCTGTCCATATATATTTAAGAAAAATATTGATTTCTCATATCTCTCCTAAGAAAAAAGTTGCAATCGGGTAATATGCATCCTACTACATATGAAATTGGAAGCAAGTTTATTTTCAGTAGCTAAACGAAAGCAACAAATGCATGTAGTTTTTAAACATAAAACCTTTAAAAAAATAAAAAGTTTTCTTTGAGGTGGTTTATCTAAATTCTTAGATATTCTAACTGGCATCACAAAGAGCAGGATAATCAATCTTTTCAGCAACACCTGCTAAAATATGTTCTGACCTTTTCTATTAACAATTCTGTTGCAAAATTCTGGTTAAAAGCATTACAGGGGCATATATCTAGAGAGAGACAGAGGCTGATAAAAACCAGGCAAAGCCTCATCTGTCCCAAGCAGAATCAGGTACCTAACAAACTGCTTTCTGTATTTTGTTGTCTTGGGGTTTTTTCATGTTTTGTTTCATTTTTTATACTTTCTTACCTTCCTAATATTTAAACCAAGTAAGTTAGTTTTCCAAGTGTGAACTGCATGACAATTCTGGAGGAAATTTAAGAAAAAACAAAAGGAAAAGAGAATATAAAATATTAAGATGATAGTTCTCAGGATGACTGTATTATGGTATTTTCTGTCCAAAAAGCTGCAATCATAACCCCCCTCATGCTATGATGGTGACCACAATGCTCATTGTTTTTCAGTTCAGTTAAATTGTGCTTTCTGATCTTTGTTCACGTTTCAATCCCCTAACACCAGCAGAAGAGTAAACTCTACTGTGAGGCATATTTTGAAGTCAAATAAAGTACCTCTTTGGAAGAACTGTAAGTGAAAAATCCAAAGGTTTTCTTAAATGAAATTGTTTAGTATTAGTGGAAATGATGTTATACTGTATCATTCTTAATAGCATCTCATACTAGTATTTCTGTTCTTTATATTATCCAAAAAGTGTATTTGATTAGATTAGGCCAGAAAATTTGCTTTCATATGCACTTTTGTTCTTGTGTTTAACTAGATCTAATTATATAAATGTTAACAACTGATCACCCATTTTTCATGAAATAAAATACCTATTTAAAATCAGTAACTTATAAACTAACTTCTCCAGTTCTTCTAGTTGTATCTATTACAATGTTACTGAAAAATTGTGTAGAACTTTCATGCTAATCAGTATTTTTTATTTACAACAAAAAATGTTTCCATTAATTTTTGTACCTTACTGGGACTTTCTGTTATCCAGAATATATTCTAACAGATACAAAAGAGTAGTTTCTGTGATAGCTACTCGTTAATGATAACAGCCTTAATACTTTGCCAAGTGTAATTTGCAACTTGATTTCTTAAGCAAAAATAATACCCAAAGATGAAGCCACTCCGAGTTGTTTCTACATTAAATCAGTTTTATTTCCAAAAAGTACAAATGGAACTGTTTTATTGTTATGACTCTGAAAGAAATATATTTTTAGGTCCCCTTATCCTTGCAATGATTGCTACCCCATCATACAGCAATTGTTTTAAAGATATATCACGAAAAGTATGGGCAATTTCTGGCTAGCTATTTAAACTGCAGACTTTACATCCAAGACATTACTGTTGATCGATTTACCTTTTGATTAGAATTCAAAAAACGTGTGTGGGAACAATATTTTAAAACCTGCACTTTTGAAATCCCATTGAACTAATGAGGCAGATCAAGGGACCACCACTATATTCCTAATGCTTTCCCTTTCTTGATCCTCTTCAATAGAGTTTCAAGAGTATACTTTGAAAAAAAGAGTTCTGTGGTTTTTGTTCACTCATAATCAAATAGGAAATCAATGAACAGTCGGGCCCTGGACTGCTCTGATTTGGACAGCTGGTCTGAAATGATGCTGTTTTCTTTACATATGAAGTAAAAATCCCCCCAAAATAAAGGATGCTCTTGATTCAAGAGGAGATAAACATCTACCCTGCTTGTTCTATGGTGACCTAAACATCCTGACCTACATTTGCCCCTAATTTTTTACAGTGTATATTTTGGGTTCAAAGATGACGCAAGAGAAGGCTCTGTATTTCCACTTCTGTCATGCCACTGATACTGACTTTTGCACTGGCCTATTAGTTACCATCACTATTTATTATTGCTTGACCTTGCATAGTGCTGAGGCTCTTTTGGAGAATAACGGTGAAGAAGAATATTTAGGGATCATGAGTAATGGCATGACAATAAAATATTTAAACATGAATGACTAATTACATCAAACCAGGCTCTCAGGCACCTCTTAAAAATAGTTCAGCTTCAGCTACTAAAAACATTAGATATCTTGACAAATTTTTTTACAAGAAAATCAATTTTTAACTGTAATTCAAGAGGAATACTGCATATAAATTTGTTTGCCAATAACAGGCCAAAACAAAGAAGAACCTGTAAGTCAAACACGGTCTTACTGACATGGATCTAAGATCACTCATTTCAAAAATGCAAACTTGTTTGAATATTACTGTATCTCTGAGAGACAGTGAGCTGATCGATACTTTTCTTCTTACAAGCTAGCTTATATTTGTGGTTAGATTAAGACATGTTTATGTTTCATCATAAGTTTAGTACTTTTAACAAGAGTTTTCCAACAACAGAGCTACACAAGAGCAAAGCATGCACACAGCCACTTAAAATGGGTTATGAGTAAAGAAGCACAAGCTAAGATTTTGGGATTCACTTTGCCCTGTAGGTAGAATGGACAAGAATGGATCCCACAAGGATCCTGAGCCCAAAGGATGACCTACCTATTAGACAGCAGCTGATCAGCACAGAAAGTACTGGCCGGGCTAACCTCATATATATGTTACACTTCTCCCTTGATAGTGGTTACTTATCAGGTTTTATGGATCCAAACTAGAATCCTGACTGAGGTATCAAACAGAACATCTGTATCACACTGCTCAGTAATGCTACATAGCTGTCACTGATTTGCTGCACTATTACCAAAGTTCCACCAAAATCAATGGATTCATAATGGTGACAGGGAGAAGATAAGGATCCTAAAGCTATTAAAGGCAAGGACACTAAAAATGTATTCTTTTATCAATCTTCTGATTGAGTCAATGTACCATTTCCAATGGTTTTAATGAGGGCTCAATCATAGACAGCCTTTAACCCAAGCTGAATAAATCTCTTACCACCACACTGAAGAGTAGTCGTCTGCTGTATTCAAGAAGTACGTTGGAGACACCCTGTTTTGCCCTAATGTTTCTCTGAATCAAGTATTTAACAAGCAGTGAATAAGTTGTTAACACAATTATTCTGGAACGTGTATTCCAAGAGGGAAAAACATGACAATCCCCATGATGATCACTGGTGGTTACAGTAAGAAATATACATTTGGCAGTCTGCCACAAATTGGTAACTGTTTATGTGAACATCTTTCATTTACAGAAAACAAGACAGCTATCCTGATCTGGTTTAATATTGGTTATTACCGAGGCTCATCTGCTAGTAGTGAGAAAACAGGGTGAAAATTGGGCTTCACTGAAGCCTAAGGCAAAAATCTAACTGAAGGTAATGAAGTGAGGATTTTGGCTACAATCTTGTTGTAGTGGTTTGGAATTTTTTTGTTTGGTGGTGGTTTTGTTTGTTTGTTTTTCTGGGATGAATTATTTGGATTGTTATAAGAGCTTCTTAATTAATTTTCAGATACTTTGTTTACCTCTTATTTTATCCAGTTACCTGCCCTGTTTGGAATATTTGTTAGCTTTAAGAATCTAAACTCTGTGCACATGCATGCAGCTGGACCTGGATAAAGTTATGTGGAGTTTGATAAACTTCTGAGATTTCCTTTTAAAGGAGATGACTGAACTCCACAACCCAGGAAATCACTTTCAATCCTTTAGTTCTATATTCATATAGCGAAGTATAGAGAATTGTATATGCCTTAATTTTGTCAAGCTATTAGTTCATACAATATTGAGACCTTACATTTAAGTATCTTCTCGAAATATAAAACAGCTGAAACATTTCTGTGAAGATATTATGCAAAATTAAATATTTAATTTCACATAATATCTTCAGAACATTTAATATTTAATAACTATTCGGTTGGAATGTTCTCCTTGTATCAGTAATGACAATGTAATAACCAGATCAAAGATCCCCACATGTAAACTGAGATGACATAATCATATACACACAACCTACATTTCACATAATAATTTAGTCTATTTTGAAATATATGTTAAAATTAGCTAGATTTCTAACAGTCCTCCTCCACCTCCCAAGCTCTTCTAGAGTTACACCTATAGCATTTAGTGTAACACAGCATACTAAAAATGATACCTGTGGCAGCCTCAATCCCTTTGTCCTGTGGACCTGGTTGGAACCCAAGTGAAACAACTGTAAACCGAGATTAAATTATATTCTCTGTGTCTCATAAGCATAAAGTCTTATGACTGCTTTAGCTACATAATACAGCCATAATAAGGCTGAAAGAAAACACTCTTAATATGAAACTCCTTGCTTCTGTGTGTACATCAGATTTAAAATATAACGGGACAGTAGCTTTCTTAGTATTAGTACATTGCATTTGTCTTATTTAAACAGCTGAGTAGAACCTTCTTATAATTATGTGGTCTGTGATCTTTAATTAATAAGTGCCGCTTTCTACATTTTCTTCTCTATATTCAAGGCTATTATTAATAGCAATATCACATGATTTATCTGGCCAATGACAAGTATCTAACACAAATGAAGCAAATAATACTAAAGTTCCTAAAGAATTACTCTCACTTAGGCTAACAAATTTAAAACTGACATGCACAGACATTTAACACTCAGGCAGGTGGTAGAAGCCATAAATTTGAAGAAATTAATCTGTTTGTGGCTATCTCGCAGGGAGATAAATTTAAAATAGCTATTTTAAGCAGATAAATTATCCTAATTTTTGTCTTTATAAACAAAGAACTATAGACTATTGCTTTAAATACATACTAGAGGACCTAAGAAGTAAAATATGTTCAGTTAAATAGAAAAATATACCAAGTTACGTAATTCAGAAAGTTAGACAAGTTTTACAAGTTTTACAAGTTTTCTTGCCATAAAAATAGTGTTTGTTGTACCAATATATTTAAGGTACTAATGGAACATGCTAGAATTCTGCCATTGTTGCAGGACATTTTCAACCCTTTCTTAAAAGGAGTGCTTTTTACTTAAGATTTTTATTCTGCTTATTTGGATCTACTTTGAAAAGACTGCAATGGCGTCTGCATCACAGGCATTTGCTATTACTACCTTCTTACAACCTGTCAAGACTTCTAGGATGCTTAGTAGAAATGCAGCTTAATGTTTCTAGTCACTGCTTGGGAACTGCTACAAACCAACTGATTGAATCAACCCAACCCTGCACTTCTGTACAAGCCACAGAAGTATCAAAAGACTCAGCGCACAGACTTCTGAAAATGAGAAATATTTGGAGGGAAAACTATGCAATGAAGCTTAACTTCTTTATTTCTCTGGAACACTATGATTGAGAAACACAACAGGATTTTAATTACAGGATATTAACAATTCTGCTTTTAATTCAGAAATTTATAGTGATGCTTGGGTCCATTCAGTAGAAATACCATTCACTACAACTACTATAGTCTGGGATAAATACACACGCATTTTTAAGTACAAATACACATTTGATAAAGTTTCTTGGCATAAACTTTTTTCTCTGCAGAGCTTATTTAGTTTAGGTTTACTGTGACACACTCATGGAACATGAACACACTTAGCACTGATGCTCACAAGATTTAAGCCATACTTGTGTTAATCAAATTCAGACAAGCGTAAGAAGCACCAGTCAGGAATCACACCTGGACTTGCATAAAGAAAAACCATGTCTGTATATCTCAGGGTGACATGCTGACTAAGTTTTGCTAGCAGCCAGAGGCAGACTTACTTGCAAACTAAGTTGACTTCTGAAATCTATTCCCAGCTCCACCCTCAACTGCTTTTGTGAACCAAGTCTTACACTAAAGGGTTATGTAGTTTTAATTGAATATCATGCATGATGTAATAACTTCTTTATAAATAAAAGCAAACCAAACTTGTTTCCAATCCTGTCTATTTACAAGACACATGGCATCATGGTAAAAAAGTATAATTAGCCATTGAAGGTTCTGTAGCACTTTGGAATTGTCATTACCCCCAAAACAGTTCTTCTGTGTTGGAATTATGGCCAGTTATATAAAGGGGAATGTGAAACTGATTGTCAAAGTATGTCTCATGTTCTGAAGTAAAAAACAAAACAAAACAAACAACAAAAACCCACAAAACCAAAATCAACAAAAAACACAAACAAAACAAAAAAAAACCACACAACCCCTCCCCCCACACAAAAACAAAACTAAAAAACACAAACAAACAACCAAACCAAACCAAACCAACAACAAAAACATTGCTAGTCTTAAGACAGGGTTTAATTTTCCTTAGTGAAATTTTAACCACATGTAGTCAGTCTTTTGATAAAGAGCACAGGCTATAGTTTCCTGGGATGCCATACTGCAGTTAAGTGATGAGAATAACTTTGCCTGTTTTGCCTGGATATAACAGCTCAGCAATGAATCATTGTTGTCTTGCTTCAACTAGAAACCAATACCATCAAGTCCTTTCATCTTTCTGCAAATGCATCTAGGACATCATTTTCAGATTTAGGTGCCTAAACTCAAGACACCCAAATAAGAGACTGTTAAAAAGTGCTGAGCAGATACAAAGCCCTCTAAAACCAATGGTCTGTATTCATCTCTGAACACAACTGATTCACATCACCCAAGCAGCAAAAATGAAGCATAAATCTTTCCTACAAAAATAGCCACAGATCGCCCCAACAAAATGAAGGCCCTGGTGACACAGAACTGGATGCCAGAAAGAGAAGGCTGAGCAGATACCAATTGGTCTGAAGGTGTGGGACCATGCAGATGAACACAGCACTGTACAAATCACAGAATCACAGAATGTTAGGGATCAGAAGGGATCTTGAAAGATCATCTAGTGCAATCCCCCTGCTGGAGCAGGAACACCTAGATGAGGTTACACAGGAAGGCATCCAGGTGGGTTTTGAAATACCACACTGCTGACTTGCTGTACCTGACTTTTTCCATTTGACTCTTTCTCTCCTACAGCATTGTTTCTCTGAATCACAATGCAATGCTAAATATTTGTTTTGCAATTCCTAAGGGGAGACGTGTATTGACTCTAGCAACTAGGATGCACTGAATTTTTTTAGGGGATATTACATAACTATTAAAAAATGCTGTTAATGAGCAGAAATGTTTTACATTGAAATGAAATGTTTCAGTATTCCTATCAAGTGAAATTGGCACTAAGGAAGACTGTAAAGTATGCCAATCTTACTTGCTTTTCTTTTAGACATAATACGGAAGAAGTATGAAGTCACCTTTCTAAGGATTTTAAGATATCTTTAATCTAAAAATAAATTGGGTGGTCTTCGCAGGCAGGGGTATTTTTTCTAAAATTGGGCAACATGTTTCATTCAACTTTTTTATTGGCTGTTTAAGTCACTGATATTTGTGAATTAAAAACATTGGAGCCAAACTGAGTAGACTGTTTATGAAAATTTGGGAATATTTATCCATGAAAAAATGACCAGTTTAGAGTATGACAAAATTGGAGAACTCATTACTTAAATTGAAACAAACAAACAAAAGTAACAAAACAAAATCAAACCATAAGCTCTGTCCTTTTCTTTTTGGTTATATTATTAGGTTTTCTTCCAGTTTTATGGTCCTTAATGTACCTTAGTTACACCAGACTGGACCTACCCACTTGCTCTTTCTCTTCTCACATAAGGCACTTAAGAGAAATTAATTCATCATTGTTTTAGTAACCCTTCAGAAAATTACTACTAAAAAGATATGCACTCAATAATGTTGAGAGTTGTGATTTTAAAATCTTCATTCAACACACAGGTTCAGTTTCTACAGTATAGAAAATAATATTCAGAATAAAGAGATTCAGAAACAGTAACAGTCTCCTATGTTCTAAAAAACAGGAGAAGAACATCATGAAAGCTCCAAACTAATGAATGAACATAAAAGTTACTGAAAAAAACTGTTACAGCGCAGCTGGGACAGGAACCAAAACGACTCAGATCTCACTAATGCCCCAACAAGGTTTTAGGAAAGCTGCATGCTCTTCCATCTTGCATTAATGACCTGGGCTACTGTCCTCAGAAGTACTGAACACTTCATTTCCAGGGAACGCTGGGTTTTGAGAGCTTTCAGTGTTCTTGAAGATAAATTTTACTTCATGCACTTCTTCAGGCTTTTATTTGTCTACCTTAGATGAGATTATTTCAGCTTCCTACTCTAACCCACCCAACACTATCAAGAAGCTCTGGATCCAAAATTTGAGAATAAAGGTCTTCACCACTTCTTATTTATTTAGATAGATGCCAAATCACTACCATTATTTACTTTATTACCTTCCTATGTATAATCCATTATAATTTTGTAAACTTTTATTCATACACAGAAGACATAGAGCTACTAAGTGATTCAAGGCTACGAACCTAAGTTTCCAGACCAATCTTCATTATTTATAAAAAGTAATGAAATACATTTCCAGAATGTGGTAAAATATCAGAACTTTGGCCTTAACTATTTAACACCATTGACATTAGAAGCTGTGTGCAGACTGTTAAGCTGACAGACCAAAGATAGTCTGAAGTCTGGAGTACAAAATTAGTACAAGACATTTCCATCAATCTAATATCATAGCAGATGATGGCAGAAGGAAGTTTTCAGAATGACTAAGTTAGAATATCTTATTTCTGTATTAACTATATTTGCCATTGTTGCTCATTACTTGTTCAGTACCATAGTGTCGCATTTAGTCACTCAAAGACTGGGAAAATGTTATCATTTCCAAGATAAACTCTAATTCTGCCTTCTGCAAGCTCGCTTTCCTCCTGTTGCTGCTTATCCCTTTTTGCCTCTGTGTACTCGTTTGTCCTTCCTCTGCATTGCCTTCCCTTTAGCAACTCCCAAAGCCAGTCCTTTTCTATCTTGTTCCACACAGGTTCTGATATTCTGCTGTTTAAAAACAGTTAAAGCCAAAAATAATGCAACTGTAATTTCTCTGTTCGGTCTCTCTTTTTCCTGTTGCAGCTACATATTTAATCTTGGCAATGATATTACACTTGAATTTCAGAATTGGCCTATTCTCCAGATTGTTCATCCTCACAAAACACAAAGCTGAACTCTAATTTTCATTCCCATCCCACCCTAGCTATCACAGCTCGCCCTCTACTTTTACCCCTAAAGATCATCATACATAAAAACGCATCAAAACAACAATTTTCAGGAGACTGTTAGAGACAGACTGTTTATCTAGGAATAGAAGTCCATAACATCTCTATTTTACTGCTATGATCTTGACATCTAATGTTTCGTGCATTCTGGGGAATACCATAAAATGAGATAACAGTGAGGAACAGGCTTTATATAGCAATCAGAAGTGCAGTGGAATTCCTTAACTGTTCCTTCCCAGATATTGTTTTCTATTTTCCCTTTTCATATTTGTTATTAGTCTTTGTTGCTCAGAGTACTGAAAACAGAACTATCAGTACATTGCAAACTGGAAGTGTAATACTGAGTATTTTTTTCAAATACAGTTTGTAAAGTTTCTTATGGATATAGATTCGTCTACACTTCATTATTCTCAATAGCCTTTCTTCCATTCTCTCCATATTTGCTGCCTTTCTATTCCCTGTAAGTACTACCCCCTATGTTCTGTGTATTTGTCTTGTTCTTCCTATAGATCCAGCAGCTGATCCTGCAGTGTTCTACCTGTCTCATCCAAAATCACTGTGTTTTTAAAGAACTTTAAACAAAAAAAATATGTCTTTTGCCCAAGTCCGCAGCCCTGGTAAGCATCACAATATTCCGGTCTGGAGTCGTCTTGTCTCCTCCATTTCCTTTATCAATTCAATAAAGACTAGCAGGACTTTTAAATCCTCAGTTGCCAACACATGCAAACATGCTGCACATGCACAGCCAGAAGCAAAACGAAATTAAGAACATTATTTTAAATATCAAAATATCACTTCCTACCAATTTGCAATGTAAATCTTGCAGAACTTTCTTGTGTTAAAGCCCACGTGATGCAAGCTGTACTGCTCTGCATCCTGATCCAGAGGAACACAATAACCCTACTTCTCCCAGACTCTGGAAAAAAAACCACTCCTCATCTCACTTCACTTTTTATAAGCATACATTCCTTGAGCCTCCCAGTCCTTCCATGCATGATGTTGGGGCACAGAAGAGCTGAGCAAGCAGCTCCTCCTCCCCTCAGGGCATTTTAGGAACAATCGAACGGATCCCACTTTTATAATCCAGCTTTCCTAAATCCCTAATTAGAGACCCTACTTTGACGTGGGCATCTGAAAGCTGGTTTATAACCTATCTTTGTAATTTTGTCGCTAATCCGCCTTCTCCACACCTACCCAAAACAATCGAACAACAATGGAAAATAAACCGTTTCCAGCAGGATCACCACACTGCACAACTATTTCATGAGGTTCTGGGCCAAATGACTTTGATGTGTGTTGAAAAAAGACACATTTTCAAAACCGAACTTTATATAAATGTTCAAATTCTTCACCGCTATTGGGGTTTTTTGTTTGGTTGGTTGTTTTGTTTTGTTTTGTTTTTACCCTAATGATTTTGTAGCATATTACATCACTTGACTGAAAATACCTGCCCGGGCAGGTACATGCCCAGTCTTTGACATGCTCAAAGACAAAGTGCAGCTGTAAGAATTTGTCCTTTTGGCTCACAGAGCTCAAGAGGAGCCTCTGAAACCAGCCCCATACATGGCTGCCTTAAAATAACAACTGCCTTTACTTTAAGCACACCAAAGCAAGTTTTCAAACCACTCCATTTTTGTTTCCTTTGTGCGTGTGTGTAAACATCTTATTTTGCATGCTTCATTTATTTTCTTATGATTTGTGGTGCTCATAGCCAATGAGTAAAATACAAGTAAAATACTGACAGCTTAGTGAAATACACGGCTCCATATCTGCACATTAGAACTCTCTTTAAATTAAGAAAAAAAAAGGCAGAAAAATGTTTTCATGATGAGAATAATATTTATAAAATTCAGGCCCAAAACACATATGTTCTTGTAAGCCATATATCCTTTGTGTGCTTTACAGCATCCCAGAGAGTTCAGAACATGCAATTGTTAAAAGAGAAGACATACACAATACCGAAGTATTTGCACAGCTTCCTTCACCATGTAAAGCTGTTCCCAAATAGATCATTTTACTGATGTGCATTACAGCGAGCATCTTTCATTGGAAACACTTCAAACAAGGAAAATTCCACAAGAGAGGAGGCAACTGCCTAATACATTGCAGTGATACGACCTCTTGACCGCAAGTTTTTTGTATTTGTATCACAAAAGGCTCTTGACACCTGTCAGTTTCAGAGATTAATAAAAACATTTTAAAAAAACCCCCTATAATAGTGTTTCAGCTGAAACAGGTGAAATCAGATGCAGTGTAGTGCATTACAGCTATTCCTTTTAACCCCTTTCCCCCTTTCTATCTGTTTTAATTTTGCCTCATTATTACAAATTCTTTCAAATGGCAGAGTTATAGTATTAAAATTCACCTCTTTTTTGAGCGGCTTCAGAGCAGAAATGTTACCTTAATTTTAATTTGATGGGAAACTCTTCTACAAATTTGATATGCACAGCTAACTAAAACTGCCTTTTAATTGATTTCTATTACTTCCATACAGTGGGACAGCATAGGTACTGGAAGGCATCAGTAATGGAAGGATTTCCCAGTATTTATGTAAGACTGTACAATCACTGCAAAATCAAAATATATAATAAATTATCTACCAATCCGTAATTATTTAAATACTTGAAACGTGAAGGTTTTCTTTATTTGCCTTTTTAGTATTGTAAACACTCATTCTGATTTAGGCCTCATATATGGAATAGGAAGAAGATTTTTACCCACACTACATAAAATATCAGTGTCTTTTGGTATGAGTCAGCATGTCAATAACATATACCCTTCTATACTGTTGTTTCAGTCTGAATTTTACCACTTCAGGTCTGTTGCCACAGACCGTTTTGTGTCCATGAACAATTTCAACTGAGCACCTGACAACTCCTCCACATGGGAAGGAAGAAGGACAACCGAGCCATACAACATTAGCTCATCTCGGTCCTGAGAGGATTCTACATCCAAATTACTGCAGGTTGTTCAAATTCCAGGAGATCATACATCTGAGAAGCATTACTGTGTCATGGCTGCACAACATGAGGTTTACACTGATCTGCACAGCTCCTGTGACAACATTCACAGCTTCTAACACAGAGGCATTAACTTCATGCAGGCACAGAACCATGGCAATAAAGTGTATAGTGCTGAAGAACGGCCATTTAAAAAAATATACTTAATTCACTGTCACAGATACACTGTAACTGTAAATTCTTTTACAAGTATATCACTCAATGTATTTGGGCAAATGCATTTTAGAATAATGTCTATTTCTTAACAAACTGAGTGTAATTTTATCAAAAAAGGAAGTTACCACTGCAAGACTGCAGGGAATAACTGCAAGACTGCAGTCATGAAAGAGCACTTGAGAAAACATGACCCAGGCCACACATCTTCCCTTTCTCCTTCCACTCCACAACATCCTTCCACTCTTCCAAGTCTGCTGCTCGCCACCCAAATCCCCTCCATCCTCTTGGCCCTAGATGGCCTCTCCCATCCCACAGCTGCTTCCCTCCAAGTTCTCCCATCCTTACCCAACCTCTCAGCTCTTCTTCCCATTTGGCCACCCCTCACCAACCCACCACCCAGGAACTGCTCCCCTCATGTCTTTAAATGTCCCAGACACTACGAGCTGCTGAGGGCATGGACAAGAGGCACAGCCACTCCACTGCCCTGCCCTGTAGCTCAGTGAGTGCAGCAAGACAGGCTGGTGGGACATGCCAGGGCAACTCACTGCTCCTCACCTTCCCCATGTTCAAGTAGGTGGAGGGACTCCCAGCACAGGGGATCTTTGCAGGAGCCATGTGTTCCTCTCCTACAGCTTCAGGTTGATCACTCTTTCTGTAAAAAATAAATCACTTGAGGTCTGTTGGCTCTGCGGCCAACTGAAGGAGCATGATACGCTCCATCTTCCCAGCTGCATGCAAGACCCGCAAGTCTGCTTCCCTCCGATAGCGGGAGAGTGGGCCTGGGGGAGCCAGGTCCCCGAGGCACCTGTGGCCTTTGGAACTATCTCCCTAAGAGTTGCCTTTAAAAATACCTGAAACCTCGCTTTTCAGTGTTTAATGACCTGGACACCAGATAAACTTCAGAAATTAACTGTCATGTCAAAATAGCAGAGCAAATATAAGGGGAGTTTTTCAGTTCCACCATGAGGTGAACTGACCCACATTTCTGAGCGTGAGTCAAAGCAGCTCTCCAGATCAGTCTGTTCCCTGTCCAACCCACGCTCTGTTTCTTTAAAATCCCTAAACAAACACTTAGCATATCACATGCACTGAAAAATGTGGAGGGGAGAGTGAACTCGTGTTTATCATACAATATTTGTGTCACCTAAAGATAATGTACTTCGAAAGATTTGTGATATATTTATCAAAAATGTCAGGGGTGGGTAGGAAGCTCCAAGAGAGGTGTTCTGGTCCCTTGGGTATGCATTTCATATTTTTCTCTCACTTGGCCATTGAACAGGACAGATTGATTTAAATCAAATGGTTTAAATCACCAGTTTTAATGACAATTTAAACCAGAACACAGGAACCCTTGATTTAAATAGTAGATTTTTCAATCTTGTTTTGTATTTGCCTACACAGAAGTTCTTTGTCACCGATTCATTGAACCATTGAGGTTACACTGCTGCTCAATAAAACATGAGCTCTTATGTTAAATTAGTTATTTCTTTTTGCTATTAAGAAATGCACATTTAAATTTCTTATTTTTTTACGTTTATTTAAGTTGGATATATTTCTCATTTAGAAAATAATATATTTTTTATCTTGCTAGACTGCATTGAGATGGAAATTAGAATTACATTCAAAATAGTATTTTAAAACTGTTTTGTATTTCTTACATTATTAAAGCATCTAAAGTTTAGCCATTTATTATGCAAGGACTCTTTTACGCTAGTGAGTGAACTGGCCAATAGTTCCTGGTAACAAAAGGCATATTTGCAAAAGTGGCTAGGCATACACAGAGACACATAAAGAAAGATCCTCCTGCAGTATCTGAAAGGATCCAGGTACTTGACTGCCCAGAAAATAATCTGGAAAAGGAAAACAAGTTAGATCACACCATTAGTTACCACTGGATTTTTCAGCCTTGAATTAGCATGTCCATTGAGAGACAACAGACACATGTTCCTGTGCAGCAGAAACATATTTCTGCAATAAAAAACAGGTAAGTACTAGCATTCACTCTAATTAAAAATGTTTTAATGATAGACACTTAAATGGATGACACGGCAACATTTTTATAAAGAATGACTAGACTCAGAAATTCAGCATGTCTTCCTTTGATTCTGACAGCAATTAAAAAAGCAGAAGCTTTTGTTTCATTGAAATTTAAAGGGAATTCACTGATGCAACACATCTATTTTATCTATTTAAATTCTTATAAAAGGCTGCAGTAGTTATAGACCTATATAAGAATTGTTATGCTTGTAAATTACTTAAATTGGAATTTTAAGCATATACTTTTTTTTTCCCCTTAATACTACTTTGGCTCCAACTCATCTTGAAGTCTGGATATCTAAAGCATAAAATATGCTGAAGATTGTATCTTTAAAGAATGCCGTGGCATTGAGTGGTGATATTTCAACTCATTCTACTGTGTTGTAACGCAGAAAAATATACGTGGTGCAATACTTTACAAACATTACCAGTGATTTTACTTATTTACTGCTAAGTCTTATAGCCCTTATTTAGTGCTAAGACTTATAGCCCTTAAAACTATTTCTATGGTTAAGGATAGGGGCAGAAAACTGAAAGAAGTTACCTGTATCACTTAGAAACCTGCAGCAAGAATGCTACATGTTAAACACAAGATTTGTCTCAAGTATAAACTCGTACTATTTATGACTGTAAAACAGGATCTTTAAATTATACATTTCAGAAATGCACAGGCTTTTATTCCATGACTCCTGTTATTACTTTTGCGACTGTTAAGCTCTTTAAGTATATGCTTATTTTTACCAATGTGTTACACATTCTCTATTAAACACAGCAGATAAACATGTGCTTATGTCCTCTTCAATTAAGTAGGCTTGCTCCCTAAAGCACTTTCAATGTAAAATTATTGTGCTAAATTTATGTTTTTCTTGTTTCTACTGCTATGCATCTCCTACTGTTTCTGCTGTATGGTACAGTCACAAATGAGTTATAATATTTAGTGTTAGCTGAAATTACCCAACTCTAATCTTAGAGACTGCTGGCCAAATGAAAACAAATCCATAGCGCCAAGGTATTTATCTTAAATATATTTTTATTTTCATTTTTCACAATGTTACTCCATCATGGGGCTCTTAAAAAAAAGGGCAATGCAATTTTTAAGATCTGAGATCGTTGTTCATACTTTCTTATGCAAATATTTCATGTATCACAGAGCTCAATAACACACAAATTAAAATTCTACATTCAGTATACTTTTCTGGACTTGATAAAATCTGGCTTTGTTTATTTCACATTTCTCAGAGTTCTACTACCGCTTATATCACAAGGAATACGCTTCCTAATCTATACTTTATGTTGTCAATGTTAATAAACTTGTTTTTAAAAGAGGGTTAGCCTAGCCACTATGACTAAACTTGAGCAAGCACAATTTTGTTCTCAGCCTCACATGCTCACTTGCTCCCTTTTGTTTCATTAGAGTAGTTGGGAAGGCAGGCATGTTAGCACAGCAATTTTTTCAGAGAATGTGCTAAGTGTAGTATCGTGTCATGCCAAAAAACAAGGTGCTTTCTCCTTGTGTGAAGAGCCCAGCAGCTGCAGTGGACAAGGACAGGTGCTGATGGTCAGAGGCGGCCAAAATAAAAGGACAAGCGCCAACAGGCATCGACGCTGTGAACTGGGAAGCTGTGGCTGTACAACCGTGTGTTCAAGAGGAAAGGATGGGAGGGGCCTGTAAAGAGGTGAGGAAACTGATCTGAAAGGGAGTGTCATGTAATGTGGGAGAGAGCCAAGAAATTAAAAGGAGACAGAGCATCATCTGCAGGAAGGACTGCCCTAGTTGCACCACAGGCCACAAAGGCTGCTCTGCTTACAAGTGTGGATGTTCCTACCCCAAGTTTCTTCTGTCCCAGGAACTACAGAGCTTCTTAACCTTGAGTTCCTACTCCACAATTCATCTTACTTCTCTGGTCTCTGCTTACCTGAGCCCTGGTATAATACATAGCTCTTCATCCTTTCAAATAAGCCACTGCTGCCTTCTCTTTTGCTTTTGAATACAGCAACCCTATTATTTTTCTATAGATTAATTATTGAAAATTATAGAAAATTTTCAACTTTCATGATGCATTTACCCACTAAAACGTATTTAATAAACATTACTATTGATTGCTGTTGAAACCCATAAAGACATTTTACATAGCTGCCTTTCCTCTTCATTTTTACCAGGTAGGCAGAGCACACCTTTCAGTAACTACCATGTTTGACTGATTTAATACAATTTTAAGTAGAGGGAAAAAAATGATGCAGCAACTTACCTGTTTTCCTTGGTTTTCTGTTACATCAATGCTTTAGAATATATTCTGTAGGACAGATTTCATTTAACATTTCTGGGTTTGCTATGTCTTGGGAACTTCTGTAGACATCTGTGAGTACGGTAATATATTTCTAATTCATGTATAATCTTAAAAAGCTTTGAGAAACATGTAAGACCACAAAAGGATAAAGGCTAATGTTGAAGACTTTTCTAAAAGGACAAAAATATTTTTGTGTATCTCATTACTACATATAATTTAGATAAATTCTACAGTCTTCACTGATGTTCTCACAATGACACAACAACCTGTTTGCCAAATGTTATGAATCCCAAAAGCAACTGTTTCATGAAGTCTTGCCAATTATTTATGTACACTGCTTGAATTTGCATTGAATCGATATTCTAATTTTCTTAGAATTTCTGAGAAATACTTCAGACATTATTAAAAAAATACTTAGACTTCACACAATTAATATTAATGATGCGTGCACTGCACATCAATTACTCCAAGGATACAGACTGAGAAGACGATATTCACCTCCT
Source organism: Streptopelia decaocto (assembly GCF_964273445.1). Lineage (NCBI taxonomy): Eukaryota > Metazoa > Chordata > Aves > Columbiformes > Columbidae > Streptopelia > Streptopelia decaocto. Next base: position 28,455,275 of record NC_138663.1, read on the forward strand.
CAGCTGGAGCTATGTTCACTTCTGAAGTGTCACGAAATGGTCATCACAGCCTGAAATGTAGAGCAGATCCTGTGCAAGATTTGCTCTCCTTCCCTCTTAGACTTGCAAAGGATCTGCTCTACATTTCAAGCTGTCATGATGATTTCCTAACATATAAAAACACAGAAAGCGAACATATGTGTATTCAGGATGCTAGAGACATTTTTGTGTTGTGAAAGGGGCTGGTGGAAAATACACTCCAACTTCCAAAGCATTTCTGTTTCCTAATGTTTTGGGTCCTCCACATCTGGAAGAATCTGGGAGATGTTCTGATTTAAGACAAATACCACCACTGTCCTAAAGCGGGACTAACTGGGATAAAGGACAATTTCCAACAGCAGGTTCAGTGTATCTTGTACCTCAGATTCACAAACAGAAAAACTTTGCTCACATTAGTACTATCTATATCAGATCACAGACTCTACCATTAACTTTATTTACTTGTGAAGTCAAATCTTGAAGTTTGGGAGTGAATGCTTCTTTATGGCTTGTTTATTATGATTGAAGAGAAAGAGAAGATAGGCTGGTCTTTGCCATTCCTCCTGAGGAACCTGATAGCAAAGCCTCAAAGACAAACACAAGATGATCTGTTTCTGTTTCCACAGAACACTCTGTACAAGATTGCAGAAGAGCACCAAAAACATAAAATCACCTGCGACAAACAACTTTTAGGCAAAAAACACCACACAGGTTCTGAGGCTTGTAGGAGGTCCGCAGTACAAAAAATAATAAGATGCACAGGTTTGCAATGCACCAAAGGATGGACTGCCGCTGTATATGGAAGAATAATTTGTGAAACGAAAGCCCACCTATTGGAGAGCTTTGCTATCATATTCTGTATTTTAGGATACAGTTAAAAGTATTAATAAAACAAAACACTAAGTTTATTATTTATAGGATACCTGGAGATACAACATACAGGGAAGAGCAATCTTTCCTTCCTCTTTTCATTTTGATAAAAGAATTTCAAAGGAAGAGCACTCTGAGAAGACAAATTACTATATAGTGTGAGGGCTTTTAAATGTGAAAACTGGCAGTACAGTTTGAAGCACAGTTAGACTCTTGCACAGTTTGGAGAGAGGCAACTGACAAACCTTAAGAGTGTAAGTATATAAAAAGATCATACAGCCTAAAGAAAGCAACAAAGAAAAAATATATGGATTCTCCTGGAATGGCTCTGTGTATCTTCACAAACATAAATTAGGTTGAATGTTTGGTTTTAACTTATAAAAGTATCATATTCTAAAATTACATATGCTTCTGTTTTACTCATATGCATAGATGTCACATCTACAATTGCAATATACATGTTGTATATTACAGATCATCCTAAAGATGTAATGACTTGAACAGTTATGATCAGGTGCATAAATACAATCCAATAAATACAACACAGAAGAAATCAGTAGTTATAACCTTCCCGGATCAGGGAACACATCTACATCACACCCACTGCAGTGACTGCAACACAAGCAGACAGATGTACATGAGCCAAGTTTTAACTGGGTTAGTGGGTACTGCCAGTTGTGACAGACATAGCTCAGGGCAAACTAAAAAAGTCAAAGAATCTGGGCAGTTGAGATTATACTGTGCTCCAGAACACTACAGATACAACACTAACAGCACACACATAAGCTAGTTTAAAGTGGGCTCAGATAAACCAGGTTCTCAAGGAAGCTTCTTCATTTGACTAGGACTATACCCCTTCTAGGCGACCCAAGGGAGAAGACAGGCTTCACATCACAACCCAAATCTTTAAGCTTAAAGTGAAGGTCTTCCTTGGCTCAGTTTATTCCCAGAGTTCTCATGTTGAAGTTCTTGCTGAAAATGACTTAACACTGCCATTGCAGCCTCATTCAGTCTTTCTTTTTGAGCAGACACATGCTGCTGAGCTCCTTGGATTTGGGTAGCAATTCATCTTTGCTTCCAGTCCCAGATTTCTTGGGTATTGTTTAATAGTAGAGATCGCAGTGGTAGCATTTGGTCTTTACAAAAATTGCTTGCTAACTATCTACAACATAGCTAGACACATATTTGTTTTGAAGTTGGCAGCAACTTCAGTGGGATGGGACTGCATGCTAATTCTGTCTCTTAAGACAGCATTTCTAAGTATTTGGTAGATGATTAGGGACTATTCTGAGATTAAAACATCCAACTTCTCAAAACATCTTTTATAGAAACTACAACAGCCATAGAGAGACATACTTTGCTAAGTAAAGAGACTTAAAGATTGGTATGCACAGGCATCAAGCTCGATACAGTAAAATACACAGAGGCAGAATTTTGTGTTTTCAAAAGAGACGGACAAGAAAGGGTAAAGGTGAAGGGAGCACAATGTGGAGGGTGGAGAAAGAAACTGAGCCAACAATGACAGATACAAAGCCAGAGGAAAGAATGAGGGAAAGGAGACCCCATGGAAGAGGAGCCAAAGGCAGCAGGTGGAAGGATTCACTGAGAACAAGAAGAGATAATCAGTTTACAGATTTAAAATAAATCCTCACATTAATAAAACAAATAGTAATGTGGAGGTCAGTAATAGAACTATCTATGGCTTCTTACTGGAAGCAACCTACTCTGGGCAATGCTTTATTACTGCTATGCCTGAAAGACAGGCGATATTAGTTTTGCTAATTAATCTCTAAATCCAAAATCAAGCTTGAGTTATTATAAATAACAATATATAAACACTTCATACCACACGATATAATAATAAACATTCTGTTCAGGCTTCAACAGTCCCATGGCTGCAAAAGCTCTATACAAAGTAATGCAAAGTGACTACAAAGTAATTTCGAGCCTTAATATGCACAGTCGCAGATGTAAAATCCACCCATTCAGGTTCTCTTACCAAGAGAAGCTGCCCAGTCTAGTTTCTACAAATGACACTTGACTTCAAAAGGTTCTTCAGATCACCTTCTGATAGCTTAAAATATTTGTGTAGTTGTGTTGGAGAGAATGTATGGGGCACTTGTTTTTTTGACTGACTGGCATGTTGCAGAGTATTTTAAATTTTCAATAGAATTGACTGTTTCTTTGTAGATTAGTTTGATGTCCACTATGCAGAATAGGTGACCTAGTATACTTCCTAAATTCAGTTACATACTTCGCAGAGACCTCTTTAAACATTTATATGTATATAAGTTCTGCTTCTTTCTGTTCTGAGATCCCTAAAGAAAGAGAAAAATCATACTGACTGCACTCACTATACAGACAGAAACAATTATTTACGGAAATAAATAAATGAAATAAGACAGGAAATACCTCTTGTACCAAACAGCTGTCAGTTGTGACAGTTGTGACAGAATTTCATTCTGAAATTATAGCCATCAGTTTAAAATAATTCTTTGTCCTTTGCTACACTTAACCAAATTGAATTCACACTAAAATCAATTTAACATTTCAGATAAAATCATATATATGTGTTACTACACATACATTGGTTTTGGGAACATTATTGCTTCCTGTTACTTCATCTCCCTCATCTTAGTTCAGTGCGCTTATTAAATGGCATCTCCTATTCATGGACTTCTGCTCTATTAGTGTACGGGTGTCACATGTTATGTGGCCTTCAGCTTCAGAGGAGCTCCACTGGTCAAGCCATATGACAGTTCTTCCTTCTCACTACCATGAGCTTTCCCACTATGAAGCTTCACACGA
>NC_138663.1:28463970-28473970 GCF_964273445.1 Streptopelia decaocto
AGAAATTTAACTTCAATTTCAAATCACTAGGAAAAAGCATTTCTTCCTAATATGACATGGTCACTTTAAGTAACAATAAGTGCAATCAGATGCAATAAGAAGTTTTATATTTAAGTTACATATAATCAATATTTTTTATGGAGTACACAGGTGGAGTACTTGTGGATTTTTATGTCACTTTTTAACACAAACTGCCTGTGCAGTAAGAGAAAATTCATTTGCTCTTTCAAGGAGTCAAAATGCAAGTTTCTAGTGGTTCAGTAAATAGAAATACGGTTCGACATACAGAAATGTGTTATTTTAATGCTTAATTTAAGACTTCACATAATAAACAAAAAAAGCCTGCTACTTTCCTCCTCCTTTTTAAATAATCACAAGGACAAAACATATAAGAAAGCAAAACTTCTATTTCTACATCTTCAGGATAAGATAGCTGAATGCTAGCATCACATTTTCACTTTAATATTGTTTATATTTTGTATTAATGAAATACTAGTGGTAAGTGATATGTGAAAAAAACAAAACAAAACAGCTTTGGAAAAATAATTTTAAACACAGTCAACTGAAACAGCTTCTTACCAATAAATTCCCATAAAACATTTAAGAATATTATCTTGGTAGAACTGACTTAATGAATACTCAAAATGCAAGCTCAAATCTACCCTGTAAAGCAATCATGGTTTTTTAGCAACTATTTTGACCTTAGTGACACAAACAATTAATTCTACAAACTTAATATCAAAATAAAATTCTACATCTAATGCAGAATAATCTGTCAATGTATTCAATCAAGGATATGCTTTTTCCATGTATTATACATTCTAATATCAAACACTGATTTTAAAAGACAAGAAAAAAAATCAAAGTGAAAACCTCAGAAGTGTACGAATGTAAATATATGAGAGAGGATGTCTCATTGTTAGCCAAAAAAAGCAGCAGAAACAAGTCCAAGCAGATTACAGTTTGCATCATATTTTAATAATAAGAATCTACATTCACTTTAGCAATATTTATAAGTTGATAAATATCGACAGTAAGATAAAAAGTTGCTTACGTTCTAGTCATACATCTTCAAAGCCGACCTGATGACTTGTGACAGCACTCAATCCATTTATCACCATGTATATATTACAATATATTATAGAATACTGTCATTCTCTCTTGATACATGGATGAGGAATAACTCCCTGATTTAAGTCAAACTACTCATTTCTCTATAAAGATCACAACATAGTTCATCAAGCAAATAACAGGACTGTCCAATCTCCATATAATTCCTTATAAGAACCTAATGCTATATATTATTTTAGCGTTTTTACTTTCTATAAATCCACCAGTTTGTGATCATAATGCTTGAACATGATGCAAATTGTATAAAATTTAAATTTTTTAACTTAGCCCAGTTGCTCTTTGTACAGTCTAAAATTTCTCATGTTTCACTTTCCCCAGTACATATTCACGACACAGTGAAAAGTTATTTTGTGATTTTACTCAGCTGATATAGCTATTCTTAAGTATTAGCATCACTTTATGTAGTTGCCCAGCTGAAGAAAATGTATGAAAACCAGCAACCATTTACTTGCTTCCTCTAGAAAAACCTATAACAAACCTGATTTGCTTATTTGAAGGCCTGCAATAAAATGACTTAGGGAAGCCAAACCCAGAATATTAAACTATGACATCAGTACATTATATCTTGCACATATTTATACAACAAAAAATCTTCAGAATAATAGCTGGAGGTACAATGGGGTTTGTTCTCTTTCTCTACTTGTCAAAGTTTGTTAGGCGAGTTGCATATTACAAATAACATTTTAGAGAGTTAGTACAGTGACAATAAAAAAGTAGCCATCATTTTCCTCTTAAATCATATTTCAAAAGGCATCTGGTCAAAAACAGAAAGAAAAAAAAAAAAAACAGAAAAAATAGAAGGAAAAGCAAAAGTAGCACACAGCTATACCTATTATGTAAAGGACATCCTCTGCATGTTTACTAGTGTTTATGTTTCACATCAACATATTTTATAGAAGGATTTATATGCCTAATTCAAGTTGTATTTAAATCCTATGGTGCAGACCCTACCATAAAATGCCTCTTGAGTCCTATTAACTGTACCCACGGTTTTACTTTGCCTGTCTGCTTATTTAAGATCTAATCACAGTTTTGAAGAAAAGATTGTCACTTCTAAGCCTGTCCCCTCAGAACCTGTCTGTTATTAGTACTCAACTGGATATTTTCATCTTCAGTTGTTATTCTCTGTGGTCTTTGCAAATGCTATCTACTGGAATCTGTGACTGTATGGACAAATTGTCTACAAATGCTTTGAGAAACATGTAAGTGGCACATTATTCTGTTGATATTTTTGTGTTTTAGAAGTGTTTTATTTAAATGTAGTTTTCTAACCATTTACACCAATTAGATACACTCTCTCAATAAAGATTTTAAAATCCTATTATAACCTGAACAGCGGAATAAAGGTGGTGGCATGCTTTTCAATGTAAATAACACTAAATTTATATAGGTATGTGTGTGCACATATATATAATTCTATACGAAAACAATATATATACACAGCGTACACATATAGATAATAGTGTGTATACAAATATAAGTGTAAGCCTGATAAGAACATAATGAAGACACCAAAATCTATATTTCCTCAGAGTGTAACATTGTAAGTGCTCAATTGTTAAAACAGAATACATTTGAGTTTGTAGCAGGGCACAGATTTAAGCCTTAACAACTTCTCATATTTCAATCTCCAACTATTTAATTCTTCCACATTTTCTGTCACCATTTAAAATATTTAACTATAAATGTAGCTAGTGTACACTGCTTAATTCAGCACTAAGAATGATTCAATTTTAAGAGCTATTATGACCTGTTATTTCAGAGGCCCATACACATGCAATTTATCTATCAGGTTGAAACGTGTTTCTATAAAACAGGATTTTTATAATATTTTATCTGACAGAAGACAACCTTCTTTCTGTTAATGCAATACCTGACATTGCAATGAAAACACTTCAGTATTTACAAACGAAGGGTTTGAACTCTAAAGGTGCTGAATGGCCTCAGCAGGTGAGAGGACCAGACACCAAAGACTTTGAGGAGTTCAGAGCAGGTACTGGCACTCTGCAGAATCAGCCCCCAACTGTTTACCAAACAAACCATCTGGGCTTTGATTCATTAGTAAAATCTGCAGCCCCTAATAGGGAGGTAACTCTTTAGGTAGACAAAATAGAAGGAATTACATCTGTGCAGGTTTTAAAAGGAAAAGAAGTCTTACAGTGACAAAAATTAATTGATTTCATCTCATAATTAGATGGTGTCAGCAGTCAGACAACAGTTTAATTTTACAGTTTTAAACACAAATGCAGTTCTCCATTAACTCATTGAGAAAACAAACAAACTTAAAAAAAAATGTTTAAAGAGTGAGAATGGAAACCTACCTACCGAAAAGCTGCTTCTCTCTTTTCTCATATTTTCAAAATCACACATCCAAATTACACTCACACACATGCACACACAGACAGGCAGATGCTCTTTTTTATTTCAGTGGTTCAGAACTAACCAGCATTTTTTTATTTACACCTGCGACAGCAAAGCATCTTTATTGTGAGGAGTCACTCAGGTCTCTTCGCCCGACTTTGGAACAAGCGGTGGCAAGCGAAGCCAAGTCTCAAGTAATGTGGCCCTCTGGTGGAAAGCTCCGCATCGCGTCCCGCGCCACCGCACCGCTCCGTAAACGGACACATTCTCAAAACATGCACCGCAAGGCTTCGGCACAACTTTCATAAATACGCCGCGGGATTTTAATCACCAGGCGAGCGTGTGCATCGGCAGCAGCGAGACGTTGCCACCAGAAAAAGGGGATCCTGGTGTTTCGGCGTTAACATGCACAAAAACAACAACAAATAACGCCCCACGCTCTTCACTCGCAGGACACTTCCCATTCAGCAGGCACAGAGGGGCTGGGGAAGGGTGCCCGTCTGCAAACAGCCCTTCATTTGTTAAAAAACAAACAGGAAGCAAAACAAACTTACCTGCTGTTGTTGCAGATGCAGCAGTTCTACTGTGCTTACTTCAGTGCTCGTGTCACCACTTGATCTTCCATCTCTGCTGCCAGCATCTAATTGGCTGCTTAGAGTGCTCATTCCATTTTGATTCATTGAACTGTTGCTTATTGTCTCTGTCGCAGATTCCTGCATCATGACTTAATACCTAAAAGTGATTAAGAAGTATCAATTAACACACGCGTTACACCTTCACACTTCCATTATCAAGATGTCCCTCTCTGCCAATTACACAGACAGCACCTTTAGAAGAAGAAAAAAGCCTCGCGAAGCTGCTTACCAAGAAATGCGATGCAAACTCTGCTTTCATACAGATACTAATCACCGGAATTAAGGTTTCTATAAGCAATCTTTGTGTGCTTACATTTAACGGCCAAAATAACACACCATGCACGCAGCATGGTCAATAGCATTTATGAACGACTACATTTTAAAGTCTACCTATAAAACCAGTTTAAATGAAGGCACGATTTCACACACTGCTCTATATTTCCTATTATCTGGCTTTGACAACCATGGATGACTATACAGCCTTATTTAAAATATTCACTATCTTGATTCTGTCAGAATTTTACAGCATATCTTATGCAAGGCTGTTGTTTAATGATGCACAGCTAATCATACAAAATTAAAATTTTGTAAGGGTGTTACAAATCATATGGTATCAACCAATGATAAATAGTATAATGGGCTTCTCCTTTTTTGTGACTAAATAAAATTTTGCCTCGGAGGCATTTTAAGAAAAAGCTCCTGCTGCAAACACGTCAGATATTGCCTATTTTTTTAATCAAACGGCTGATATTCATTTATTTTTCTGACATTTAAAACATTTAATACTGTCCTTCCTGGGAAGTAATTAAGCTTATGCATGAGCAGCAATCAAACTGTTCACTTGAAGATGACTTAAAACTCAATTTTAACATAGGCAAATAAATGAAAGATATAAAATTAATTTTCCAGGCATGTATTAGATATGAAAGCTGGAAATAAAATCTATCAAGAATATCACTAATGATTGTGCTAAAAACAGCATAAATTATGCATATTACCTTCTCTACAGTAATAAATGTTTTATCATTTTCACTGCATAAATATACTGTACTTTCAGGATAGCAATGAGATGTCCTGCCAAGATCAGTTGAAATCTTTGCAGTAAATAAAGAACCAACATGCCCTTACAAACCAGAATTTCAAGGCACATTTTGTATCTGCAATATGGAAAGGTCAACGTCTCTTCTCGGAGCCACAAAAGTCCTGTCCTGCTCTCGCAGGGTCAGAACGGACCTCGCTTTCCTTCACCTCCTGACGGACTGAAAGAGTCCCCACAACAACCTGGCCGAGCTCTGACTTTAAAAGACACCTCTGAAGGGAGAGGGTTGCTTAAGCAAACTCGGGAAAAGAAACAAAGCTTGCTGCTTAGCCTAATTATTGAACTTAGTTATTTTCTCCCTTGCAAAGTATGAGCAATAGCCTTTCTCTGAAAAAAAAAAACCACAAATAAAAAAAGCAGGAAAAGGATCATTACAACTTCACCTACGTGCATGGGGTATTAATCAAAACACTGTATGAATTAACACAAACAAGCGCCTACAAGATAAAGTGAAAGTATATATTGTATGAAGAAAGTTAAAATAGCAGAAGATAAGTTATTTAAAGATGGTCCGGTCAAAAATAAACAGGATGCAAAAAACCCAAACACGGACACAGTTAACATAAAGGAGGGCAGCTGTTATAGCCCAGTAAACAACAGCAGCACCAGATGTGTTTATGAACAAACAGCCCTTCTTAAACACTCTTGCGAACATCAGTGAAGAAAAATAATAGAAATGGAAAATGTGATACACGCAGTGATGAATTTTACACGGCAAAAACAAAGCTAATACTCTTTTCTGAGATTAGGCAGCTAATAAGTATTCAAATTAGGCATAAATTTTACATGTACAATGTTTAAAATATTCAGAGAAAAGGGTCTGATTGCCCTTAGTAGTTATATGAAAATCCTAATGCGGGTATGCCACAACTGCAGGAGCAGGCAGCCCTTTCCGATTTTTACAATATTTACTTTCAATAAAAAGACATGTATATCAGAGTGGAAATCTATTTAAAACACTTCATCAACTGTATCGTTACAAGGATTTGGAAATTCAGGAAATTCAAACATTAATCCTCTTTTAGTCAAACAAAGATTTAACCAACAGACAGGTTCATCTTTTACAAATTCGAACGTTAGACAATAACAGTGCTACATTTAGCCAAGCGCATTAAAAGGGCAAGGGGGTGTAAATGTTAGATCATCAAAACATTAGAAGATACTCAGAAATGTAATAAATAAATACATCAGCCCCCTACTTTTACATATCTCCAACTCTTTCATTACAATTAGCAGAGAAGGGTTAAACGTCTTCCAATTCATATTAACCAAAGGGTTTTATGTCTTGTGGATTTTGTATCCTTGCAAAGCCCCAGAGTGTAGTTCGGGCTCTGCATTTTAAGTTAAATTGTCTGTGAGCCAGCAGAATCGGCTTTAACATAACATGGCCAATAACGCTACTCTGGAAACAGAGAACAACAAATCTGACCCAAGAGCTGAGTACAGGGAGAATGAAACTATAGAGTATCAATACTAGAAAAGGTAATTTATTTGGAAGTGAAGTGGGAGAAACACTGAAGTATTTATATGAAGAAGAAAGAGTGCCTAGAATTTTATGTTAAAAATAAAATGCTCTTCATAGCTGTAAAAGGATATTTTTAAAAACAATACTGAAACTTTAGCCTGAGTAATGCTCTGTGTTGGCTGCCCACAGCCCCCTTTCTACTGCCGGCAACTTAGAAAGGGCTGCTGGAAAATGCAAGGGAACACATCCTTTTTCTTTTCCCCTCTTTTCTCTTGCACACACATGCACATACACATATATGTACATGTATGTACATCCATGTGTGTGTCTGTACTGTCAACTCTAAACCCTCACAAATTAAAGCACTGACAGCATCTAAACAAGGGTAATTTCCAACGTCTGAGTATCAGTAACTTCAGTTATTGGTGGCAGAACAATTAGAACCTGCAACATTGTACTAAGTAAACTAACATACTTTTTTCTTGCTTTTACAACAGTAGTGATGGTTGTTAGCATAAGAATCATAAATAAATGCAAAGGAAACACAATGACTACCAGATACTAAGGCTGAAAGTTTCGTATTTCAAACAGGACAAGAAAAAATATACAGGTCCCTGTTTATACACATTTATACATATTCACACTTCCTGATCCCTCTCTTTCTCTCTTGCTGTCACACTCGCTGTCAGTCATGAGCGTGCCCACACAGGCACGCACGCATGCACACACGCACCCACAGACACAGACGTTCACCAGCCCCTACTTCTGCTGCAATTCCCAAATTCTTGTTGCCAAAGATGAGAAATAAGCTCTGGTACCAGTTATTTGAAACAAAGGTATTGGGAAAATATTTGCTGCTCTCTGCAAGAGAGAATGAAATTGTAGATTATTTTAGCGCGTGGCTGTGCTGCAGTTTGAACACCTAATTCTGCCAGGATAACCAAGCAATCACCTATATCAAAAATGAAATACTGGTGCTGTGAAGTTAGAAGCTACATTGTCACTTTTCTCCCCTGCAGTGAATTGTGCGTATTCTGTGCGCACGTGTGTGCACGTGCACGTGTGTGTGTGTTCTAAGCCAGCAAGTCACTGTACAGATACTTATTCTCTACACCACTTCCCTTTTGAAACATTAAACTGACACTGGAACTGACTGCACAAGATTGCATTTTCTCTTCCTAAACAACTTGAATTGAAAGGTTACTTAGTGTAACAATATTTACTTGCAGAATTGTGTTGTTACCAAGGGTATAATGGATGGTGGCTATGCAGGTTTACGCAAGAATGAGTGAAGCATGAGGCATTAGCCATGTGTTTGACATGTTTCAAATTGCTATAATCCAGCATTAAACACACCCAGCAATTCATGCCATTTCTTGCAGCCATAATCTTGAATAAAGCGTGCACAACCACTTATTATATAAATTAGTATATGACTCCCTGTTACAGTCACAACAGTGCTTTTGTGTTTATTTTGCATCAAGACGTGGTCCTTTTATTTGTACAAATAGCAGGATAGAGCGCCGTGCCTCAATTAGACCTCCTCGCTTTATGACAGGCTGTGCCGAACGCCTGGCTGGCGGGGTTTGTTTTCCCCTGACAGGTACGGGTCCCGCTGCCGCTCGGGTGCCTGCCGCCCGGCCGCCTGCTGCTGCTGCTGCCCGCCGGGCCGCCGCTCCGCTCCCCGGGCCGCCGTTCCCTTCCCCGGGCCGCCGCTCCTCTCCCCGGGAGGCGGCAGCTCCGGTGCTGCGCACCCACGGCCGCCAGCGGGCGCCCCGGGCCCCGCTGTCCGGTCCCCGCCCCGGCCCCGCCCCGCTGCCCCTCCAGGGTCCTTCACCACGGGCCGGGCTCCAGCGGCTGGGGGGTCCCGGCCCGGCCCTTCACGAGTGACGCCGTCTTTGCGCCCTTAGCGTGTCACCCTCCGTGCTGGAGACGGGGAGGTCGGCAGCTGCCATCACAAACCACCTCCTGAAAACAGAGCGGCTCCCTGCCCTGCGGTGAGCCCCCCAAACCTAGGCGACACCCCCCAGGCCCATAGCCCTACACTGGCCTCAAGTTGCCCACTTTGGTTGATCACCAGACAAGGCAAACCTGTAGCACACAGCGCTCAATAGCATTAACCTGACATTTCCCGGCCTGCTGGTGCATTTACCAAGTTTCACTTCCTAAGACCTAGCCTAAACTTCAGCCTTTTAAAACTGGCCTACGATGTTAAGAGCAGAGCTGAGGAGCTTGGCTTAAATAATGGTAACTTTTGTGCTTGGGTAGAATTAATTCATCATTGACACAAGGCACAATGCGTCTTGAAGTCTCGCGCTGGTATGTTAGAAGTCTTTAATACTTAAGATTGCCTAATAAATCAAAATGCCAAATATGAAGGACATCGCTGAATGTGTGAGAACAAAAAATTAGACAAGCTAAGAGAATATTTGTAAAGGTTGTTGTTTTTTTTTTCACTTCATCTAAAACATTTAGCTTTCAAAGCTTGAGTTAAGCAAAGACATAAATTACTTCACAGCATTAAAAAAAAATATATATAAGTAAATGGATATGATTAAAACACTAATTAAGTCAAACGCTATTGAAATACTGTAACATAAAGTATCTATATTAGTAGGTTTAATATACTACTATCTACTCAAATAAGTTTCCTCTGTTAAAATGTAACGCATGCTCAAACACCTTGTGCTGGAAGGTCTTTCAAGAAAACAGAGCTTCCAGTTAGAGAGTTACAGGACATATCTTAGCACAATCAGAAATAACATGTACCACATCTGCATCAGTGAGTGAAGTTGGCATCTTTGATGAGGAAAAAAAAAAATAGAATTTTCATGGTAAAAAACTAAATCACCTCCTCAGAGCCAACTAATCATTTTACTCTTTAGAATACCATCATGAGCAAAGATGGTAGTTGTGAGTAAAGCAACAGTTCAAAAATGCCTCAAAATGGCAGCGATGGGACAACAGTGTCTGGATCACAGCACAGAAAGCACTGCTATTGTGAAGAATTTAAGCTGTAGTACAAAACTTTTAAGTTGGGTGAGTGTCTGAAGGCCATTTTTGAACACAGATTTACAGTAAGACTGACAATTGGATTTTTGCAAGTTACCACAGATGAGATTTATTTACTAGAGACGAGCCAGCAGCTCAGCATCCCCCCATGCCCTCCCTCTTCCCCCCCAACACAGCATGCCAGGTAAAGAAAACATGCGTCCTTCTTGCGGGCTGCTGTGGGAACAGGTGCGCTCGGCTGGCATGAGGCAGCTTGAACAAATCAGATGAATTGATTTGTGCTGAAGTTAACTGCAA